>NC_085089.1:5442278-5742278 GCF_963422355.1 Corticium candelabrum | reverse complement strand
GTCCACACTGCACATTAAAAATGATTACCTCTGCCTCTTTTTCGGTATCACATGACTGATGACCAATGTGTACGTGTGGGGTTCTTTGCTTGTGGAAAGAGTTGATTCAGCGACACAAGGTGAGTGAGAGAAAAGATGAGTGAGGAGGATTAGATGTTCCAACCACACTCATAGCGTACGTGAAGGTAACGCCTACTATTTCTAATTGAATTCAACAGATTGATTCGATGCGGATCGAATCCACCTCCCATTGTGGATTGGATTTATCGTGATCCAGTTGCAAGTGTGGATGGTGCTGCAGTCGGATCACAATCCAGTTGCAAGTGTAGGACAGGGCTTTAGATGTGTATTGTAGTTTGCCATAATGATGATAAACATCGAAGCCATTGATGATTAGAAAAATGAACTTTGTAAGCTTAGCATCATGGTATATCTGTTGCTCATACACTTGGTCTGTAGTTGCTTGGATGTCCACTTAAATTATGTTCAGTAAATTTCATTAAAATAGTTGGGCATTTATGTGATGAAGAGACATTACCTGTAGGTTGGTGATTTGGTACTTGTCATGTGCTAATTGTTGTCTTGACCATTGAGACATTGATGTGAGAGTTCTTTGATGAGCATCAATCAAACTGTATCTGAAACTGCCACCAAAATATCTTTCCTTCCTTCACTGAAAGACTTGTACACATCTTCGCAGCTCATATTCGTGTCAAGTGTTGGAAGTAATAGCATACATATTAAGTAATAACAATTTTGTGTGATGAAGTGGTTTATTGAGCATTTTTCTTTTCGGGACTGTGCAGTCATGCACCGTCTAATCCAAGTGATGTAACACACAGTACATACACATGTTAATAAGTCACGTGAATTAGGTTTTAATTGTTGACATGTGCAGTGACGTTATGAGACTATTCTCTGCAGACAGGGGCAAATTATGGTACGATATAGCCTGGTTTACAATATGACGCTGATGCTCAGCTACTTCAAAAAGACCGTTTTGACTCCATGTCGACGCTGGAGTAGAATTCATTTCTATTTCAGCGTCAGCATTAGTGTTAACGTCAGCGTCATATTGTGAACCAGACTTAAGATGTCGCTTATTTAACAGAACAGGGTGCCTTTGAACTCACCTCAACTTTGCTGTGTACAACAATCAGTTGATGCACATGCACAACGTGCCCAGTTTAGGGGCCACAGATCGTTCTTGCTCTTTACTGTCCATGGCCTTGCCTTGAATCTATGGAAAGTAAAATTTTAGGAATTTGTGTAATTGCATCTAGTGTTTGATGCTGTAAATGAGTAGGTGTACTCATATATAGTCCATCTGAGGTATCAACGACTTTTAAAACCATTCCGCAGTTTCGGAGGCACAGAAAGATCAGTGCATGGGTCTGTGAGTCGAAGTCTGTTAATACATGTAGGAATATTCCAGAGTTGTGACTCAGCTGTCCAGGGTACTGAAGAGTTTGGGTAAGTGGCATCAAACTGTTGTTTGTATTCTATGATGTAACAAAAGTTATGACGTACAAACTGAAATGAGCTTTGATGCTGCTGCAACAAAGTATTGAGCGTTTGGTAATTAATTAACCATGACTGACTAGTGGATGCATCACATGACTTGATCTCTAAAATGTACTTTCTCTGTTGCAGACTCCCAGGAAACTTATTGAAAACAGTGACAGTTTGGGTATCCTAATAATCCATTGTGTGTTATATGGCTACAGTATAGCTGCCATAACACGGGGCGTGGAGACAGAACTTTCTAGTCTTTACTTTCTGCTGGTTCCTGCTCCAGTCATTTTGTACATGTTGATGGCATTCTTTACCCATCCTAGGAAATTTACAGACTGACTAGTGTGTGTAGCTATACTTTCCATGTTATTTAATTAGCATTGAATTAATTAACCAAGATGTCTTTGTGTATGTACCTCCTTCGTTGCATGTGGTTACACTCATTTGCCTTCGCACACTCATTTGCCTTCGCACACTCATTTGCCTTCGCACACTCATTTGCCTTTGCACACTCTATCAGTGCATTACACTTTTGTTGACAAGTTAGCTAAATGTTTGATTTACCGTCTTCGCTGTCACTGACACTTGTGGTATACACAAAGGTTAGATCTGCCTATTACAGTGGAAGGCATGCAAAGAAACATCCATGCAGCAGGTATAGACACATGCACACGACCTGAGTACATAACTTCCGCTAACTGTCATAGCACTGGTACGCGAAAACTTGCCCTAGCGATTGCTGGTCTATACACACACACACACACACACACACACACACACACACACACACACACACACACACACACACACACACACACACACACACACATATGGTTAGGGCTAGGGTTAGGGGCCAGAACCATTTACGGCAATCCCCGACCAACTATCACAACCACAACCATAGTCTGGGCCACCATTTATGGCAGTCAAAATTGGTCCCGACCCGTTTGTGGCAGCAATATTTGCTTTCTCGGACCAGCTCAGCTGGGGTGCCAAATATATCGTGGCAGCACTGACCGTAGTGTGATATACTGTAGTGTTATTTGTCTAATAGGAGGCAACAAACGTTCTAGAAATATGATTGTTGATCTGATGCAGACTTGCTAACTCCTAGCTCATGCACAAATTTGCGGATGTCGAGTGATTGAGTGCTGTCAACGTACATCAGGCGATTTGTCTAGAATTGTTGTTGACTGCTTATTGCAGAAATCAGCTAGTTTCGCTGTAGTATACACAGGGTGTGCAATATCTTCTGCATTTGTGTCGTTTCGTGCGCCAGATGGTGTGCGCGTCTGGGACAAATGAAAAGCCAAGAGTAACCAAAGAAAATAGCAACCATGCATCGACCCGTCCAATCAGGATGCTTTATGCGTGGGATTCGAATGTCAGACATTCTAAAATATTGGCAGAAACTCTGCAGTGTGTCAGAAAAGTACGCCAGAACCGCACTCTATCTATATATAGACTGTAGTATTTTTCACAATGTGATACATTTTCTTGGTAGACAACTTTAATGTATTACGTATCAAAAAGAAAGGTATTTATTTAGCTCTATTTTTGTAGAATTTGATATTCTTGTGATTGAAAACAACATAACTTGCTACAAATATGACCAGTTTCAAGTTAGATACAACAATATAAAGTAGGACACGATACTGAATAGTCGCAAACAGTACAATGAATTCTACTATGTTAGTGCAAGTCAATATATCTGATGTGAACTAATACATGACTGTTATGGACTGTATTAATGTCGCCTACATGGTCTATAAAGTCTGAAGTTGCAAAATAACTTGGCCAAATGTTGGTCTGTTTGACGGTTCTGAAGACCAACATTTCTTCATAATCATGGCCAATGGCTGTGAACAATCTCGAGGAATTTCTGGTCGTTCTTTGTCAATCACCGCATCTGTTACTTCATAGTCGAAATTGTATTGATCAAAGGGAAGCTGCCTTGTCCATGTTTCCCACAACACAATTCCATAACTGTAAGCACAAATGTCATTGTAATCGTACAAGATTTTCAAAGATTATTTTGAAATCAGGAAAGGTGCGGGAATTGCATTAGACTATAGAAACAATTTTTACATATATATTCGCAACGCCGTCGTCGATAGTTTATCAAACCAGTAGACAACAATGTACAGAGTACTGATAAAGGCAAACTGGATGACGTTATCTCTAAGTTAAGATGTACTTAATTGTTATTACTTTATGCCGTCTAGCCGTCCGTGTCCTTAAAAATGTCTAAAATTTGCGTTTCCTAATTGATTAATAATTGTTTGTTTTAGAGAGTGTTTACTCGTGCATTTTCTGAAGTTTTCATAACCCCGTTAGGGTCCAACACTTGGGCAATTTTTACATGATGACTTATTTCAAGTTCACGCACAAGCACATACGCGCGCGCGCGAGCGCGCGCACACACACACACACACACACACACACACACACACACACACACACAGAGTAAATTTGATGATGATCAAAATACCTGTATACGTCTACTGCAGTATGGTAGGCCCGTCGTAGAGTCAACTCTGGAGCTCGCCACCTTGCAGTTCCAACACCAGCGAACGAAAGGTTCCCTCTTTTTGAAAGTAGAGGAATTAGTGGAATATGTCCCGGGTCAGAACTACTTTGACGTTCTATCTTCTGTCTGTCGTTTCTTCTGAGATCATTGGTAACGGCCCTCCCCAACCCAAAATCAGCCACTTTAACAATCCAGTGTTTGCTTACCAGAAGATTATCGCTTTTCAGATCTCGATGTATTCGAGGCGGTTCCAATGTGTGAAGAAAATGCATACCTCTTGCTGAATCCATGGCATTTTTACGCTCATGGTTGATATCAATTGATACATCGTATAGTACATTTCTTAGAGATCCTCTCTCCATATATTCCATGACAAGAAAAGGAACGTCTCCAGGTTGTGACTTTCCTGCACCAATGAAGAGAACGATATTCTTGTGTCTTACAGTTCTCATAAACATTATCTCTGTCTCGAAATCTTCTATAGATTTGGGAAAACCGACAGCCACCATCTTCTTTACAGCCACAGTGATATCTCTGTAGAGAGCTTTGTAAACGGATCCGGATGCTCCGCATCCAATCATCTCTTGAGACGTCATCTCATTCTCATCAATTTGCCAGACGTCAGTCAATGCGACTACTTCTCTTCGCAAAGCACGCTCGTTCAAGGTTTTTCTTTTTAGCATTAATAAATAGGCAGTAACGCCCGCTGAGACAAACACAGCAAACAAAATGAGTCCTGCTACTATTAAGTAGTAAGTAGGATATTGGCATGCAGAACCGGTGTAGCCGACGTAACATTGGCAGACAGGTCGCAAAGTATTTTCGCTAAAATTAGGTACGCACTTGCCGTATTTGCAGGGATTTACGTCGCAGACGGTGCACTCTGTGATGTTGCGAGCGCCAACGTTAATGGTCGTTAGGCCGTTTGGACATGCAAAACAATCTGAATCAGAAAATATGGTCTCTCTGTAGAATCCCTTTTTGCAAAAAGTGCAAGGTTGGTCAGATATGTTGGATGAGGTAAATCCGGCTGGACATCTGACTGCCAAATATTTGATGTTTACTTCGTACGAGTGATACATGAGAAGAAATCCTTTCCAGTAGACAATTCCATTTTCTATCGAATATCTATGTTTATCGTTATCATTTCCTTGAGTAAAGTCTATAAGATGCCACAGTTTAAGGTGTACAATGAACATCCACGTTTTCATTGTAAGATGGTATTTGCAACTGTTGGCTCCATAGTAATTATGCATATCACATGTTACTGTAACAAGCAACTGACCCGGTGTTGACGCAGCAGAACACATGCAAGGTCCAAAGTCAGAGAGATCGGGTGGTTTATTGACAGGAGTCAGTTCTTTCCATCCTTCTGTGTTCAAGTCGAACACCCACAGATCATCTAAACATTTTGCGGCAACATTCATTCCACCAAACACATACAGTTTGGACTGTATCATGACTGCTGCGTGTTTAAAGCGTGGGCTAGGTCGAACGGTATTAACTGTATATCTCCCAATGATCGCTTCCAATGTACACTTGGCAAAAAATGCAACATCCATGTTTCATTGAAAAGCATCTGAGATACTAAATCTTTTCCGCCAAAAGATATTGCAGTAGTTGCATTAACTGTCACAAAGGACATGAAGGAACGTCGTTTCATGAGAGATGTAGATATCAAAGACTTCCAAGAGTTATCTGAAGTATTGTAAATCCATGCCTCCATGCCTTGTTTTTCATTAGGACGAAGTGCTACAAGGCAGGAATTAGTTATCCAGCAACTGCCGTAGTAGTCAACGAAGTCCGAAATATCTCCTTTGATTTTAAGCCACCAACGCATAGTTGTTAGGTCCAAGTTCCAGACCACTCCACTCAAAGATTCCTGATAATATGCTTCATTACTAACACTGTACTCATCGTATCCTCCGCAAACAGTCAACACGTGACTTCTAAAAGCATAAGTTGAATCAAATCGTGCAGAAGGAGCAATGTCAGGAGCTGGCCAAATTGTCCAAATCCAAACTCTGTTTCCATAAGTAAGAGTCCAAGCTGTCGTTTTATCAAGGCGAATATCAGTAATGAAGACGATGATCTTATATTGGGTTTCAACAACGGTGGACACAATCTTTTTGTACCAACGATGAGGAAGGTTGCCTCCAACAGTTTCAGTGGAGTAGGTGTTACGATTTAAATCAAAATTTAGTACTGTTTTGTCGCGTATGTTAAAGACGAGGTAACTTCTTGTTTCTTTTGCGAATGCGCATCCAAATGATTTTGACAAGACGTCTTGAAAAGGTTGCAGATGGTCAGGAATTGTACTTACATTTGTCCAAGTTTCATTTTCAAACTTCCATAATAATTTTGTACCAGGATCATAAAGTACTATGCAGTTTGAACATGAGCAAAACAGCGGAGGTTGAAATCTTGAAATAGGTGGAAAATTAGAGTTGACGTTTATCCACGCGTAACTTTCAATGCCCGTTTGCTTTACACATCGTACTTCGTACATCGTTTGCTTTATGCCAGGATAATCATCTGTGAACATTTGTAAGAAGATTAATGCAGACTGCTTGCACTGGCAACTAGTTTGTAACTGCTGAATTGCTACTCCGATAACTTCGTTAATTCCATTTGTGTTGGAAATACGTGATCAGTCAAGACTATCACTGTCTAATTGTGTTTGCTTCCACACGAACAAAACGGGGTTAAATATCCATGCTATTTTTGAGTGAAAGATACTGTTGATATCAACTGCTTCTAACGCAATAATCTTGGAGCAAAGTTGAATCATTACTGGTTTTCTGGGTAATGACATGAACTTGTCAGGCATTTGCCATGAGTTGGTATCTACAGTATACAACCAACCTCGAAATACATCGGTCTCTTCGAACGATGGTGGGAGAGAGTTTCCATGTTCAGTTACCATTAGTAAGTATTGCTGCGTTTTGTTTTCAACCGTTGAACGTTTGCCATCCTTTTCTATCAGAATCAAAAATGAAAGACTGAGTTTGATTACTTGTCATCGCACTTTCAGCAGATCGCATCTTTCTTGAACTGCGGTTTTGCAATTCTCGGTTTCGTCCGTTGAAGCTTTCACCTTGCTCAACAGACAGCCATAGACAGAAGATGAGAGTTGACATTACTGTAGGTCTCCAAGACATTTGCTATGAACGACAAATAGACAAAATTTGAGAAGATTGCATTGGAGTCGATTACAAATAATTGTCGAATTTATATCAGAAAACTTTCAAAAACGGTTGGTTTATGTGTTAATATACTTGCCTTTATGATTGCAGTGTGTCTGAGCGCCATTAGATCAAATTTAAGAATCTTTTGAGAAATTCTCTCGAAGTATTTGTTGCCTAAGTCTTTTGTGTCAATAGTAAATGAGAGGGGAATGATACCTAACGTCAAAGGTCGTTTACATGTATAGTCGTGGGCGGGTATGGCGGGGTGACAAATCTAATCTTGAAAGGAAGTGATTGTTGATATCTGATTTGGTTTTGCGTTTACACGAAATTTTGAAATATCTCTTTCAAGATGCTGTACCTGGATGTATAATTATACTTTGATTTACCATATATGGTATTCGCCTTTTATCGCCGCGGCACTAATTTTTTTGCGGACTTCGGATAGAAAGTGGTTATTAGAGAACGGCGCTAATGTGAGATGGGCACTTAATAATTTCACATGGAAACATGCGCCCAACATCTCTGATTGGTATATATATATATATATATTGATTGGTATATATATAGTACATAGTATATATCTAAAGAACATCAAGACCAAATCTGTGAAAAACGTCACTTCTAGCTTGCACATGAAATACCAGTACAGTACCCTTTATCAGTATAAAAGAGGTGAAGATACAACGGTAACAGTTTTTAGTAGCTGTACGTCGTGATTCGACTGCTTGGAAGCGCCTCGGAGTACACCTCTTACAACTCGCATGCGAGCCCTTTCTAGATAATAAAGTGTGCTCTTATTTTGTAGACCTTGACTTTGATCCTGAATACCCATTTTTGAACTCGTCTGCTATTTTTGGCAAGACCGTCATATTTTAAAATTTTATATTGATTTTTATCGTGTTTATAGACAGACACACTAACAGACATACTCACAGACAAATATCTCAATCTCGCTCGGCTGTGCTACTCTGACTCGGGTTATAAATATGAACATACAGTATATGTGTAGGAGGATATCATGATGACAACCATGTTGAGTGTACACACAATCTTCTGCATCTCACTTGAATTAATTAATTAATTTGTGTTAATTAACAGATACTGCATGACCTTACACAATTCTATTTGTGTACATACTATATTGACATAGATAAACATAGGTAACAAAATTTGCAACTCGAATGTATCAACTGGCACACTGAAATTGTTCTGTACATTAAATATAGTGACTCGACGCTATGCATTCTGATATCTTTCCAACGGCTTTCGAAGTTTTTCCGTCTCTTTAATTAACATTCTTGCATTTTTGGCCTTGCGTTTTTGACGCTGCAAGTCACGTATAACGCCTTCGTAAAGCTCCTAGAAAATAATTGTACGTTAATTAATTATTTAAAGTTGCAGTAGACTATGAAAGTTTGTCAACAAAGCGCTTGTGGCGATGACCTTCCTGTCCTGATCTTGTCTACAGTGAACGTATATGATAGTACTAATGGTAAAGCAAACAGCAGTTACAAGACAAGACTTCGCAACAAACGACAATAATTAAGTCCTAGGCCTTGTAGCGCCAGACTTCAAACGCTAACAGATAAACATTAATAAAAACTACGTGCAGAGAGATGCTTGGCACCAGTCAGTGTGGATTGCAGTCCTGGATTTGCTGCCATCACCACTACTCTAAACAAACGTACGTATTCCCGCCCGAGTGTCCAGCCGGTCCAGGAGCCTAAGAAAGGCGGTACAGTACCGAACTAAATATTTAGACTTGTACATCCGCGTTGTAGTGTGCTGCGGCAGCGTATCCGGAACTGCAATTCACAATGAATGAAGCACAACATCACTAGATATGCCTCTGAGACACAGGCCAGCCTTCGTACGCCAGAGTGCTTTCTGCACGTGATCATCATGGGTGGAGAGTAGGAGTTAATTAATTAAAGAGAGATTCGAAGCAAGCAGGTAATGTTTGAAAAGCATTCGATGAAGCATTCATGTGTTATATCTTTAGCTCACTGCGCTAGTACAATCATCTAAAACGTAATTGCTGACGTCAGGACTTACTTGACCAGATGCCAATGCAATGCAGTTTTGATTAATTTATTCTAAGATAAAGCAGTTGCCACAGCTAGCGAATTTTAGAAATATTGTCATTTGAGGCGTGTCTTCTCTTTTACTGCATACCTGCTTTAGTGTCAATTTGAAATTACAAGTTGCAATTGTTGCTGCATCAACGAACCCCAACGGCAGATGCTGTCACGAAATTCCAACTATCACTGGAGGAGTAAACACCACAGCCTCCAAAGTGCATCTCAGTAAAGAAGAAATACTTTCGAGGCATCTCGAGACTTGCTAGTATTACAGTAGAGGAGGTACGCCATCTATCGAAAAAGCCAGCCCGTACACTAAATGAATGTGGAGACAACTGTATGAATTTGGAGTGGCATCACAGTTGGTAAAGTTGATTGGAATATCGTTGGATTTGTATCTCTGCTCTGCACCTCTCACTCCAGCTGTAGCAGCGTCGAGTATGCCAACAAATAGGTAACCTGAAGCACCAATTGTGTCTTTGTTGAGTGGTTGTGTATAGCCAGCATAACTGTTTTGTGCAACAGACAAGGACTTGTTTTTGAACTTGTCCAATTGCTCAACAAATGATTAGTACTGCTCAAACTTATCAGTCACAAAACGAAAGAGTACAGACGACATGTTGGTCATCAGCTGACTTATGCTTGATGAAGTTGCACTAGCAGTCACTGCCCGGGTTGAGATAAATGTGAATCCACCTCCACGTACATCCATCTCACAATAGACCTGCATTTTGTTCGACCCTTGAGGTTGAATCCAGTATTCACCACTGGGTGCATGCTTGTCGGTATCCAGAAGATTCTGGCATGATTGTGCTGGATTTTGGACAGAGCCGATAGGTGCTCTTGTAGCTTGTTGATTGAGAAGCAGCAACTGACTAGACAAATCACTCAAGCACGAGCGTCTATAGGCACATGCACATACAGCAATCAACGACGTACTATTTGATCAGATGTACCTTTTGCTAACCAATTACACTAGCTGGTTTAACAGCAAACTAGTAGACTCTATGCATGGCCATGCAAACATACAGAAAACTCGAGACTCACCCGATTCGATCAACAGTACTCATTTCTGTCTACTAAAAATTGATACAGTATGGGTTCAAACTTTGCCTAGAGGTGGGACGACTCAAACCAACCAGTCCCATCTCATGATACCACGATAGCTTCATGTGTACGATTGATTACATGTGTGTAACTCAAAATCGATACAATCAGTTATTGTATATGACGACGGGTAACGATATAGAAATTGTTCAACCACAAGTGAGTGGCAGCAGATAATCATGCATCATCTCGGATTTGCCTCGGTAATTATCTTTGACTATGAATTTATATCTCGTTGCCACTCCCCTCAAGAACAACAACAACAATACCCGAGTACAAAATGCCTAATTGACCTGTGTTGCATTAGATACTGCTGTCAGATTTTGCCTCAGCTGCTCGTTTGCTGTCCTCATCTGTTTGTTTTCGTTTTCCAAACTTGAACTCATTGCTGCACTGCCTAGAGACAACAACATCACCATTCTATTTACTCTCCAGTACATGTACACCAACATGCAATATGATAGAGTCTAGATAGAGTAATCTGTATCCAACTATTTAAATTTGTAGACAACCGTTTTGTTGTCCATTTGCAATAGATTGACTGTTTGCCACAAATCATGCACATTTTGGGCGATGTCAGTGAAGTTGCATGTGTTGTCAACGTGTACTAGTTGCACCGCCAGATCAAGGGAGCAACCTATTGTCGCCTCCTGAGGTTGCCTAAATGCCTCCAAGTCGTTCACGTACGTACATGTAGACGACATGCAGCTTCGCCATCCAAGGCGTTTGTAAATGATGCTAGCCCAAATGCACAGCTTGCAAATAGTGTAATTCTCTATAACTCACATGACAGTGTTTCTGGCCTGGAGATCGTGGTTGCCATTTCCACAGTGATGGGGCAAATTGTGGTTCCAAGCTAAAAAATCGTAGCCCCAGACAAACAGAAGCGGAAAGCCAATTAATTATTGTTATTGTTAGCATGCATAGATACAACAGATCATGCAGTTGCGGTATGCAACAATCTCAGTTACAGTTACTGTTGGCAGTCATTGACAGTTATGTAATAGTTATCAGTTTCAACAAGTTTTTCCAGAGCTTGATTGTTTTGCTGAGAAATGGCACTTAATTAATAATGGATCCTATCTATCTATCTAATTAAAGAAGAATTTTGTAAAAAGAGATGCAGGTTAGTGTGATGAATTCAACACAAGTTAATTGACCAAGAGTTGCCAGTATACAGTTCTTAGCATGCTCATTCGCTCTTAGCATGCTCATTCGCGATCGATAAAATGAAATGTTAATTGTGACTGTGCAAGACTTTTGCCACTCATGGAAATGAGCAACCTGTAAACTGGCAGTATTATTAAATGCTCCACATTTTGCAAAGACACAGCAAGGTGTATGCACCGGGGTAGAAACGAGTTTTCTAGTGCGACTGTCTATGTAGAGTGCGAAGAATCTAAAATGGCCGCTCATGCAAAAGTATCCAAACGCGTCCTATCTAGATTTCTTATAACTCAGTAGGAAATACCGCATGAAAGGTAGAAAAAATTAATCCTAATGTACAGTAACAGAAGGCCTAACTATCTCATGAGAAACGGACATTAGTAGATGTCTAGGCAATGACAGAGGGGAATACCCTACTTTAGACTGTGCAATTCGAACCTTTTACTCTAGATTGCGTAGTAAGTCACTAAGATTCTGCTACATAGGGAAATTTTGTTCCATAGACGTTCAAACGTACGCCCTATTTAATTAACTATGCTGCAGGATCTGAAACAGTTAATGCTAAATTGGCTCTAAGTATACGTAGAAGCTTGTCCTAGAGTTGATTTTTAGCGCTAGGCGTTGAGATTCTATGCTCAAAATCTTTACAGAGTGTCTAAATTTGCTCGGGAAATGACAAACCTGCGCGTTTCGGGCAGGGAGTGACTTCACTCAACTCTGGGTGCTTTCACACTGACCTAGGCTAACCTAGCTGAGTGCGGCGATATCTTGGTGGACGGCATGAAAAGACGACTCTTTGATTCTTCGACAGACCGCTAGCTAGTCTAACCGCTCGACCGGCGAGACTGTACCGCTCGACCAGTTGTCAAAGGTGATGGTCTAGCGACGCTGTTGTGCATGTCCTAGCTGTCACCTCAAGCTTGAAAATATCGAAGAACTGAAACTAAAACTAAGATATGTGCGTGCAGAGTCTAATCAGTGTTCTGGCGTACACTTGGCCGCCCACGCGGATTTCACACCCGCGCAATCAGCGTTAGCGCACTTAGCATAACCAATTATTGCTAAGCCAATCAGAATTTACAACCGAGATTCGGGTTGTAGGAGCTGATTGGCTTAGAAGGCTATTTTCGAAATCATTTTAGTATCGACTTGGTCCAGACTAGAGATCGCGCGCTTCGCGCTCTCTCTGGTCTGGAAATTCGAGGCTAGGCCGTCTTCGCCTTTCGTGGTGGAGTAACGCGTGCGATTACACCTAGAATCAGAGGGTGTTTTCACACGACGTCATTACCCAGTAATTACACGTTACAAATGATATGTTGATCTAGGTAAAACGATCCTACGCTGTTAGACACCATTTAGCATCGCTATTGCTAAATACTTCCGAAATCATTTTAGTATCGACTTGGGAGTTCGCGCGCTTCGTGCTCTCTCTGGTCTGGAAATTCGAGGCTAAAGACGGCCTAGAGTCGAAGCTAAGACACTAGGCTACAGCAGTAAATTGATTCGGTTTGTTTCTGTGCTGCTTTGGTAGCTCTACACGAGAGGCCATCCGAAACTAGAGGTGTTTGTCCTGGTCTCTAAAGGTAGGGCGTGGTAGAGGTTACCAGGATCAAGAATATAGTTGCCTAGTGTCTACACGTTGCCCTATATTTCATACTTAGACAATTGCGTTGAACGATTTCGCGTCCGAATCTAGACGATATCCGAAACTACTAAAGTCCATTCCCCAATAGGAGAATACGTGGGGAAAAACCCATATCTCCTGAAGCAGACTTCCTAGCGAGTTGATTCCAACATCATTGGAAAGCTCACAAGGAGGAGGTTCCAGCTCTGTTAATGAATACGGTGATTGGTGCTTATTACAACACAATTACTAACTTCCCGTATGACCCGCGCTTAGCCTTCCTTAGCCTTCCACTAGCAGTAATTAGCTACGCCCATCTCTGCTCTTCAATTCCCTAACTATTAACCACAGCTCCCACGTATTCTCCTATTCGGGAATGGACGTTAGTAGAAGCGGCATTCCCAGCATGCAAGGAAGTAACTAAATGCTTTCCGGTACACCTTCACATTATCTGCCAAGTTAGACACCTAGACGCATATCGCAGAGGAGTTAGGACATGGTTACATCTGTCATTTTTGTTTACGTATTGCTTGGAACAACTTAGTTACGAGACAACTCTTGTCGTTGGCGAAACACATTTCCGCCAGCATCTACAGCAAAAGCAAACTTTCTCTACACACAATCGGACCAGATCACACTAGTCGCTAGAGAAGAACTCGTACACACCAGAAGCAAAACGGCACGGCAAAGAAGTCCCAACATGCGTCTCTTCTCTCACGCTTACAGTCTTAAGCCTAGTTCACAATACGACGCTGACGTTGACGTTGACGCTGACGATGACGCTGGACGTTGACATTGACGCTGACGCTGACGCTGACGATGACGTTGTACCATTCACAATATTTTTCCGTGAGCGTCAGGAGACGTCTGGATACTCGAGCGTTGAGCGCATGCTAACGCACGTTATTGTAACACCACGTGTGTATCGTAGATGGACGAAGAAATTGTAATTCTTCTACTTCTCATTCGTCGCCGTAGGCGTAGAGCTAGAGAATATCAACAACGGCAAATGTGGGTCAGACCAATCTTTCAACGAAGGCGGCAACAGGGAGAATTTTAGATGTACGCGCCAAAGACACGGATAACTCCGCACGCTGTCGATTAGACCCTCCATGCGAAATCCGGGATTTGATAAGACTGTTCTTTGATTTGTAGAAAGTATAATCGCGTGTTTTCCGGTTACGTTGGTACTCTTCCGGAATCGACGCTAGAGTTGAACTCGAGTCAACTCCAGCGTCAAGAACGCTGGACGAACGCTGGACGAACGCTGTGACGAACGTCGTCGACGTTGACATGTTCACAATACGACGCTCACGCCAGCGTCATCGTCATCATCAGCGTCATCGTCAGCGTCAACGTCAGCGTCGTATTGTGAACTAGGCTTTATGCCCCGGTCACACTACGTCAGCATTGGCGGCGACGTTTGCATTAGGGCGGTCACACATGCTTTACTCATGACGTTATCTAAGTAGCTAAACGTAACGTGAACGCCACTGTAAACGTGAACGTGTTGTTGACTCCCACGTTCACGTCGGCGTTGATATACATACCTACGTTGCGTGGGCGTTTCTGTAGTGTCGGAAGGTGCTATTGTCGCTGTTGTCACCTTCGCGTACGTCTGCAACACTCATTCTAGGGTTTTTGCCCTACTGAGACTTTAGTCTCGCGTGGCCAGACGTTCGCGCGCGGGAGGGAGGGGCGAGAAGAACGTCTGGACACAGTGGCCGGGTTTTTGTTGGCAGCTGGTATGCATGACGTCATGATTAGCTGTTACCGCGCAAAATGACTAGTACAGGTAGTTACCATATATGAAAGTGTCCTTTTCATCCTACAATTTTCTATTGTGAACTGTAAATTAATTAACTTGAGCGCAGACAGAGATCTGCTCCTCCTCCGCAGCAAGTAGTTGACTGGATGTCAGAATTACAAGGCTGATTGGATGGATCGCGTTCTTTGCAAAACGACTACGAAACCTGCGACCCGCCGTTTAGTGCACAGTTCTCGCAATGAACATCTTAATGGCTCTGTCGACCTTGCGCAAGAAAGTTAGAAAAGTTGAAATCCCTAAGAGATGAGCTCAATAGGAAGGAGGCAGATTTGCGAGGGCAGGTCAACGCCGTTGGGAAATTGCATGGTCTAGATGTTCAGGTTCAGCGAGTAGAGGGTGATATGAACCATCAGAACGTGCGCGTTTGATACCGATGTCAGCGTCTTCAACTTGAGCTCGTTCTCCAGTAAAACGGCGTGCCAAAGAGTCTGGTATCAATCTTCCTGACACTAAAAAACGCAAGTACGACAAGCGGTAGGATATCGTAGCACAGCGACTTGCCACCGCCCTTGGGAAAGGACATAAAAACATCTCTACCTCCTACAAAGTGTTTCACTACATGTTCCTGTAAAGGTGAAAGCTCGAGGTACCCCATAGACTTAGTTGCAAGCAGAATGGCAAGTGAAATCGACTCTTCATCGTACGACATTTTAGCGATTGAAGCCATGAAGTCCCGGACGTGGTAGTTAAGTTACGCTCATAATTGCGGTTCTGCAACGTGATTGGTCACGCCAAGATTCTGGCGTCGCCAACAAAACCCGGCCACTGTATCCAAGCATACTACAGTCTCCTCCTCCCCGCACGCCCTTCCCCCGTGCGCAAACGTCTGGCCACGCGAGAACGGAGACTTTGCAATTGGTTCATTTGTTGTGCCTTTGTGTCATGATGCCGACAAGCAGAGATAGTAAGCGCTGGTTTATCGTTTTCCTGCTGTTCTCGTCTGGCGTACCGCGAGCTGAGATACCATCATATGATAACTTTCTTCGCTATGGTTTCCGACATACATCTGTGAAGACCGGGTTTCCTAGGAAATTGATGCCGCCTTCTGTTTTGCACAGCATGGATATGTTGATGAATCCCTATGTGTGGCAATTATTGAAGCAGCTCAGGCGTCAGGGACGATTTTGGACAGCACCTAGAGGTGCTGGATTTTGGGAGAAAGATGTGCAAGGTACGTGGAGGAAACACGCGCTTGCTTTTCCTGATTGGGAAGACAAACAGTATCTGGACAGATACAGAGTCACAAAAGCAACATTCTGGTTTCTATTTAGACGATACGCCTGGCGTCTGCAAAAGCAATACACCAATTTGAGGAAACCAATAAATGCAGACAATTGCTTTGCAATTACTCTACAATGGCTTGCTCATTCAACATCTTCAGAACTATCTATAATCTACCGAGTTGCAAAACCCTCTATTGTGTCAATTGTGCACGAGGGAATGTATGTGTTGCGTCGGTTTCTAGTTCCAGATTCTATTCGTTTGCCCATTGGAGATGAACTGGACCAAGTTATTGCTGACTTTGAAGCACTCTGTTGTTTGCCTCAGTGTAGTGGAGCATTAGATGGGACAGTTATGCAAATAAAAAATCTAACAAAGTTGGAGACAGCTATTACTGTTACAAAAGATTTCATAGCATCATAGTGCTGGGGTGTGTTGATGCCAGAGGAATATTTATTTCAGTCAACTCTGGTCGGCCAGGGTCTGTTGGAGACTCATACACATTCAGAAACAGTCAGCTGAAACAAAATATAGACAATGATGTTTGATTGTCTACAGTACATCGAAACATGATTGGAGGATTATCAATCAGGCCATTTCTGGTTGCGGATGCAGCATTTTCCCTCAGTTCGACTGTCATAAAAATGTTATGATGGTGACAATCATGTTGGCAGACAAAAGAGCTTTAATTATTCTGTCATTCGAACAAGGAGAGTAGTCGAACAGGCTTTGGAAGACTCAAAGGGCGATGGCAAGTGACAGCAAATAACAACCTCAAGAATCCGAAGTTCGAGAGCCAAGTAGCTACAGTTGCTTGTGCTCTTCACAATATTTGCGAGAGGCACAACTGTCCCTTTGAAGAAGACTGGTTGCCCGAAGATGCTGCTTATAACAATGATGTTGTAGGTCCTCCTCACCAACATGTAGTTGATGATGATGCACAACGTGTCAGGGATACCCTTGCAGACTGGGTTCATGCTATCAATGCTAGATTTCACATCTCTACACACACATATATGGAGTTTGGAAGGAACTAGGGATTCAGGGGAGGAGCTAAAGATATTTTTAGAAGTAGTCAATTAGAGTTGCAGTTGCCGGTGAGCGGGAGTGTGAGCGAGAGCGGGAGAGGAGAGGAGAAAAGAGAGAGCGAGGAGAGAAAGAGGAGAAGAGAGAAGAAGAATCAGACGGAGAAGGTCTGTACGAAGGACATAAGCACAACAGACAGAAGGGACAGAGAGAATTGGTGCTTACCGTTATAATTATTAAACTGTCAGTTACGTGGTGTTGAAGAGCTTTTGCGCGTATGTGCACGATTGTACTCATATATAGTCCGTAACATTAATTTAATCATTCACTGCGAGTCGAACTACGTCGTCTTCCGTGTACGCCGGAAGGCTCTTAGATTCTCGCGCGCGACAACTGGGAGCTCAGGCAGGAAAGCAGCTATTCGGGATTACAGAAGACGCAACACAGTCGAAAGGTGAAAGCGTAGATTAATTTGTTATGGAACGACTAGTCACGAGTGGGGAGAAGATGGTGTTGACCGGAGTGAAGTTACGTCAATTCGTGACGGATCAACAGACGATTGAGAGAGAAGAGAGACAAAAGGAACGAGAATTAAAGAAACGAGAATTAAAGAAAGAAGAACAAGAAGCCGCAGAAAGGGCCAGAAAAGACAAGGCCGAAGAAGCGGAGAGAGAAATGATTGCAGCGGAGAGAACGACAACATGCCTTAGAAATAAAAAGGTTTGAACTGGAGGCGGCGAGAATTAAAGACGCGCCCAACAGAGTAGACCATACTAGCGCAGCGAAACTACCCAAGATCGCACCCTTTTAATATGGTAAGGACGAACTAGATAGTTATCTACTGAGATTCGAGAGATTTGCTAGAGCGAATAGATGGGAGGACGAACGATGGGCTGGCGCTTTGAGTGCCTTGTTGTCTGGGAAGGCCCTAGACGTATATTCCCGATTATCGGAAGAGGCAGCCGTTGATTACAGACAATTAAAGGGGTCCTCTTGAAGAGATACGACCTGACGGAAGATGGATACCGGCATAAGTTTAGAAAGAGCAGACTGGAGCCAGCAGAGAAGCCCGATCAATTTATTCACCGCCTTAAGAACTACCTGAAGAAGTGGATGATGTTTTCGAAGTGCGATCCCAAGTCAGCCGAGGAGGTCACAAACATGTTCTTAAGAGAACAGTTTTTGGAAGTGTGCCCGAAAGATCTGGCGGTACATCTGAAGGAGAGGGAGATAGCGAGCCTAGAAGACCTCGCGAACGCAGCCGATCGCTACTTGACGGCGCACCAACGGAAGAGTGTCGAACGCTCCGATCAGTCAACCGACTACGATTAGTGATGGTACCGGTACGGCTTCAATTGGAGAGAGAGCGTTACGAGAGGGAAAACCTTCATCCCGCTGCTATATTTGTGACAAGCCCGGCCACAGAGCAGTAGACTGCCGACTTTGAGGGAAGAGACGATGCTTCAGATGTCAGAAACTTGGACACGAAGCCAACGACTTTGGAACACCGTCGGTACTTCGAGGCAGGAAAGCAGCCAGATGGCTCCTTATCGAGCGGGGGCGACAAAAGATCATAGAGATGGACGCGAATCGGAGAACAGAAACTCAATCAGTCGTTTATCGAGTGACACCGGCAATGAAACAAGCGGATGTCTATTGGAGATGCCAGCGCGTGCCAAAACGGATTTCTAGTCCTCGCTGACGGTACCGAGGTACCGTACGTGTCGTATATAGAGAACGCCTGCAGCAACCGAGCATTTCCAACGGATGGAGAGATGCCAGTGAGAGAAAAGTAGATGACAGAGTCGTACAAACGTTGAGAGACACGGGATGCAGTGGCATATTGGTAAAGCAAGAGCTGGTCAAAGCAGATCAATACACGGGAAAGTTTGGATTCATCAAGTTAGCGGACTGTACGGTCAGAGAAGTTCCATTAGCGAAGATAAAAATCGACACTCCATACCTTACAGGAGATGTGGAGGCTCTGTGCCCGCGCAACGCAATTTATGATCTCATCATCGGGAACGTCCCCGAAGCCAAAGATCCTAACGATGCGAGAGTGAACCAGTGGAAGGCCGGTGCGTTAACCAGGGCGGCTTTGAAAAGGACCGACCGGAGCAACCCGTTAGTGACTAGCATTCGGAGGAAATGAATGGATATTGACAAAGCACAACTGTCGCGTTTACAATCGGAAGAAACATCGCTACACAAGTACCGGGACGAAACCAGAACACAGAGGAAAGGATACCAAGAAGTGGCGTTTGAACCCAAAAACGGCGTGTGGTATCGACTGTATAAGCACCCCAAAGTAAATATGAGAGAGCAGATACGTTAAGTGATCGTTCCGAAGACACTCCGCAAGCAGATTATGGAGATCGCACACGAGTCGGTGATGAGTGGACACCTCGGTATAAGAAAGACGAGAGACAGGATACTCAACGACTTCTGGTGGCCTGGGATCCAAAGCGACGTGACCAGATTTTGCAAGTCATGCGATGTATGCCAAAAGACCGTACCTAAAGGCACAGTACCCCGGGTACCTCTTCAAATAGAGTTACCTAGAATAACATGGGGAGAAAGTACGGTGGAGTGCAAGCAAATCATTAGGTAGCTATATATATATATATATATATATATATATATATATATATATATATATATATATATAGATAGATAGATAGATAGCGGAGCCGCAGGAGATTCCATTCTCTGGTTAATCGGGTTGTCGACCTTAACTAGACCTACTTGAAAAATAATTGATGGATAGGCTTCTGCATGCCATTTTGATGTGGTCTTCTTTGACTCTGACATTGCCGGATAGCGTAGTAAACGCCTCAATAAGTGCATGATGGTCATGCGCACTTTACGTGTCCACGACTTCTCGGCACGGGTTTTATCATACTGAAATGATGATGTGTATTGTCAAAGAGATATAGTCGATTAATTAACGTCGTCGATCGTCAACATCCTACACTGAGATTAAGCGAACTGTCACTGCAAGTGTAGTAACTTAAAATTATAGTTCTGCTTGAAACTGAGTAACACGCTCAAAATGTTGGGGGCTATAGCCTCCTCCATCCCCCTCCTCCATCCCCCTCCTCCATCCCCCCGACGCTACGCCGGTGCTCCACTGCCTCAATCTGTTCCACCTCTGCTTCAAAAGTAGTTTGGGTACTATCCTATTAATCCATTGTATATGGCTACAGTAACAGCTGCCATAACGTGCACCATGAGGTGTAGAGACAGAACTTTCTGGACTTTATTTTCTGCTGGTTCCTCCTCCAGTCACTTTGTACATGGCATTCTTTATCCATCCTAGGAAATTTACAGACTGACTAAAAATTTTTGGTGTTTGTAGCTGTACTTTCCATGTTATTTAGCATTGAATTACCTAATTGGTCAAAGCCTTACACTGAGTGCTATAACTCTTACTACTGCAATTACACCTCTCAGTTGGGATGTCAGGCACCATGACAATAACTAGAACTTTAGTAGCCATCTAGATAGGATCATATAACCCGCATCCCCACCCTATAAAGTGTCCTTCAATTTCATAGACCTTGCATGACTTTGACCCTGCATGAGCATTCCTTTCTGCACTCATCTGCCATTCGACAAGATCTTCATCATATTCTGAAAATTTCATGTTGATATGTTACGTCATATCGTGTTTGCAGACACAACGACAGACAAACTCACAGACAAACACCTCTGAAAATATTACAACCTCGCTCGGCTGTGCTATTCTGACTCGGGTCGTAAATATGAACATACACTACAGTATGTGTAGGGGGATACCACGAATCAAGATTGATGACACAGCTGACAACCATGTTGGGTACACACACATTATTCTCTGCATCTAACTATAGAATTTAATTAATTTTTGTTAACAGATATTGCATTTACATTACATAAAGAACTATTTGAATGTATACATACCATTTCGACATAGATAAACATAAACATAGGTAACAAAATTTAAACTCGAATGTATCAGCTAACATATTCTTATAATCTACGTACATGAAATTGTTGTCTCTACAATAATTAGTGAGCTCAACGTTAATTAATTAATTAAGTTAAGCATTCTGATCTCTTTCCAACTGCTTTCGAAGTTTGTCCGTCTCTCTAAGCATTCTTGCATTCTCGGCCTTGCGTTTTTGACGTTGCAAGTCACGTATAACGCCTTCGTGAAGCTTCTAGAAAATGATTGTACGTTCAATTACACTAGTCTATGAAATTTCGTATACGAGGAGCTTGTGGTGATGACCTTCCTGTCTTGATCTTGTCTATAGTGAACGTATACGATAGTACTGATGGTAAAGCAAACTGCAGTTACAAGACAAGACTTCGCAACAAACGACATTGTTGTGTGAAGTCCTCGTGGCGCCAGACTTCAAGCGCTAACGCATTAATAACAACCATGTAGCGTATGTATGTGCAAGTACAGTGATGTATGGCTTTGAGGCACAGCTCTAGAGGCACAGGATGAGACACGGCATCTAGATATATGGCTCTGAGACACAAGACAGCCTTGGTACGCCAGACTGCTTTCTGCAAGTGATAGGTATAGGAAACGATGAAACAGGTAAGTTTGTTCGAAAAGCATTCGATGAAGCATTCATGTACAATCTGCATGTCACTGCGCTAGTACATCATCATCTAGACTCGTCCCCAGACTCACGTGAGCCTGGCAGTGTCCGGTTCCCGTATGACACTTGCAGCCTCCCGTCATACGGGAACCGGACACTGCCAGGCTCACCTGAGTCTGGAGACGAGGCTACCATCGCTACTAATTTACTGACGTACGCGTCAGGACTTAATCGACCAGATAGTCTATCAAAGCAGTTAATTGCTACATTGAATTTATAAAAATCCGTAATTTCAATCTAGGTTGACGCTATACAGCAGGCATGCAGTAGAACAGAAGACGAGACGCTCCTCAAATTGACAATGTTGCAATAATTGACAAATGAAAGCAAGAACAACCTGTTTTGTAGTCTACATTTTCCATTCATTGATTCATTGCTGCATGTTGCTGCATCAACGAACCCCAACGGCAGATGCTGTCACGAAATTCCAACTATCACTGGAGGAGTAAATACCACAACCTCCAAAGTGCATCTCTGTAAAGAAGAAGTACTTTCGAGGCATCTCGAGACCTGCTGGTATTGCAGTAAAGGAGTTACGCCACCTATCAAAAAAGTCATTCCGTGGATGATATGAACGTGGAGACAACTCATCATGATTTGGAAACAAGGCAATGTATGAATTTGGGTTGGCATCACAGTTGGTAAAGTTGATTGGAATTCCGTTGGATTTGTATCCCTGCAGTGCACCTTTCACTCTAGCTGTCACAGCGTCGAGTATGCCCACAAATAGGTAACCTGAAGCACCAATTGTACCTTTGTTGAGTGGTTGTGTATAGCCAGCATCACTGTTTTGTGCAACAGACAAGGGCTTGTTTTGAACTTGTCCAGTTGCTCGACGATTGAGTAGTACTGCTCAAACTTATCAGTCACAAATCGAAAGAGTACAGACGACTTGTTGGTCATCAGCTGATTTATGCTTGATGATGTTGCACTAGCAGTCACTGCCCTGGTTGAGACAAACGTGAATCCGCCTCCATGTACATCCATCTCACAAGAGACTTGCATTTTGTCTGACCCTAGAGGTCGAATCCAGTGTTCACCACTGGGTGTATGCTTGTCCACATTCAGAAGATGCTGGCACGACTGTGCTGGATTTTGAAGAGAGCCAATGGGTGCTCTTGTTGCTTGTTGATTGAGGTTCTAGAGAAGCAGCGACTGAATAATCATTCACGCATGCACAATTAGGCACATGTACATAGCAATCAAGGACCTATTTTAGCTTACTGGGCGTCAAACTGGTGAATTACACACTTCATAATTAACTTATTTACTAATTTACACTGAACGTGTCCAGTCTTCTGCATCAACTAGACAGGAGATGCTACGAGCAAAACCCACTATGTATAATTTATAATTTGTATACACCGTTACTAGTAGAAACATTCATTACACCTTCATCGATGGAGGTACAAAGCACCCTTGACTGGGTACAAATTGTCGATGTGGTGTGAGCATCCTGATTGATATAGTACAATGAAGAGCGTGATACCCTTTGTAGTGTTGCTACGCGTAGAACAGCGCTAGTACAGTAGTACTGTAAATGATACCACAGAAATAATTGGATACACATGTGTACCTTCTAGCCAATTACACCAGACGGCGTAACAGAAAATTTGTAGACTAAATGCATGGCCATGCATGTAGAAAACCTACGCGATTCAACAGTACTCAATTAGAAATTGATATAGTACTGTACAAGGGCGTTGCAACAGGGGCTGGAGGTGGTTTTAGAGGTGTATGGCTCTAGAGGTGGCTTTAGAGGTGTATGCCTCTAGAGGTAGATCAGCCCCTCACTTTTGAGGGGCGTGGTCAAAGTATGTCCCTTGATCTAGAGTATCACTGTATGGGTTTCAAACTTTGTCTATAGAGGTGAGATGACTGCTTATTCAAACCAACCAGTCCCGCGTCGCAGATACAAACCGTCACGCGTGTTTGGAACTGCACTTAAATCAATCAGTTATTTACGAGTCTACAGCGGGTCCATTTCGTATCAAGATGAGTGTACAGCGGGTATTAGACTTTAGAAATTGTCGGTTCAACCTCGAGTGAGTGGCAGCTGACTTATAATTGCTTGATAATCACCATCTCGGCTTCTTTGATCTTGAATCTAGTTGTATCTAGCTGCCACTCCCCTCGAGAGCAATTAGCAACAACAACAACAACGATACCCGCTCTTAGCCCATAGAAAATGGCTAATTTACCTGTGTCGCACTAGATACTGCCGTCAGATTTTGCCTAAGCTGCTCGTTTGCTGTCCTCAACTGTTTGTTTTCGTTTTCCAAAACTCGAACCCTTTGCTGCAGCGCTTATAGAGACAACAACGTCACCAATCCGTTTACTCTCGTACGTGCAATATGACAGAGTTTAGAGTTAACCTGCATTGAACTATTTAAATTTGTAGACAACCGTTTATTGTCCGTTTGCAATAGATTGTCTGTTTTCCACAGATCGTGCAGATTGTGGGCGATGTCAGTGAAGTTGACGATTCTCAATCCGTCTGTTATCAGGCGTGTGTTGTCGACGTGGACTGCACCGCCAGATCCAGGGAGCAACTTGATGTCGCCTCCTGAGGTTGCTTTCAGTTCGATGCCTCCCAAATCGTTCACGTAGACGACAGCATCGTCATCCAAAGCGTTTGTAAGAGCTATGCTTGCCAAAATGCACAGTTTGCCAATGTTAAAGACATCCATAACTCACGTGACAGACTCGCTAGCCTAGCTAGAGTTTTCCAGAGCTTTTTTTGACTGTTTTGTTGAGAAATGTCGCCTAAAGATTTACTAATTATTTGATACTGCCAACTGACTGGCTCAGAAGACTGCACTAGACGTACTGACGCTATCTGAATCAGGTAGTTCCAATATTGAAATCACGTTTTTATTACCAACTGGACTGAACTGCTTTTGCCAGTTGTGGGCGGTTATTAATTTATTAAGTGAGTCACTCAATCCTTTGCATAATGTCAACTATGTGCATGGAGCCCACTCGTTACGATTTTCTTCTGAAACGTAGATGGTGGAAGTTAATTAATTAAGGGTAAAAGTGAAAATGGTTAAGGAGGCACTCGTGACAGGCAGATACTGCCACTCATACAATTAATCCGTCGTACAGGACCGCTCGAGTACTTCGAACACACACACACACACACACACACACACACACACACACACACACACACACACACACACACACACACACACACACACACTAAGACACACACACACTAAGACACACACACACACACACACACACACACACACACACACACACACACACACACACACACACACACACACACACACACACACACACATTAAAACACACACACACACACACACACACACACACACACACACACACACACACACACTAAAACACACACACACACTAAAACACACACACACTAAAACACACACACACACACACACACACGCACGCACGCACGCACACACACACACACACACCATCCATCCATCCATCCATCCATCCATCCATCCATCCATCCATCCATCCATTTGCTGCTTGCGCTCCATGATTACCATGAGGGTACAGGAGATGCAGGCCAAAAACATCAAGTCTACACTGCTCGAAGTCTATCTCGACAAAAACGCTGGTGATAGAGACCCTGTTGTTTGAAAGTCTGATGACAAAACAGACATGGAATCCTTGAAGCGGTAGAAACCTGCCTTGTTAATTAAATGCCTGAAATGAGCAGCCAGAGTGGTTACAGAGCAGAAGACTCGCCGTTTCTACGAGTCGTTGTTCACGCTGTCGTTTTCTGTCATCCCTGAGGTCTCTTTGCTTCTGCTTCCTTTTCAAATGCTCTGCAGTTTACGTTTGATGATGGAGCGCCAAGAGTTCTTCAGCTTTCTCCCCCCAGGATTCTAACAAGTTACAGGCGCGGATCCAGGATTTTTGAAAAGGGGGTTGCAGGTTTCGATAATCAACACACTTGTATTGTTAGAGGTGCAAATGGCCCAGGCTTCTTAGAGCTTGGCTAAAGTAAATGGCAACAACTATGGTAACATATCTCTAAGTTATAAACTCCCTAAATCACCGAAACTGTTTAACAGAATCTATGCCTATACTACTGCTATATAAACGTTAAGTAAATTACGGTGCAGTTATGTCTCTTTCAAACAAAGACGGTAGAAACAATCTCCGTGGATGATTTTGTACAAAGGCGTGACGAACTTCGTCTACTGGTACCCGCTCTTTGAATGCATGGCGATAACTGATAGGTTTGCAAGACGCTCCTCTGCCATGGTAGACCTTGCCTAAGTCTTCAGTAGAGAAAATGGCGTCTCTGCTTCTGCACTTGTGATAGGCAGTGTACATGCTATCAATAGCAGACGATGAACATTCGGGTACAACAGAGAGTCACAGGCTCCCAAGGCCATTAGACGGTTTTATGGCCTTCTTGACTCTTGCCCTTTTTTCCCTGCTTCTTGCATTTCCTGGTACACTGTATTTGCTTTGCTATACTGACTGCCACTTTCTCACTTCGTCTCGTAGAGACTTCGGGAATGGAAGATCGGCTTGCCAGTGCAACGTTCCATCTACGTCAGAACGAACCAGAAGGGTAGGCAACAAACACAGCAATGCTCGGACATTACCTTGATCACCATTAAGTCGTTCGCGCATTTGAAGAAGCAGGGAGTCTAGGAGGGCCGGGTCTCCCAACGGATCATTTGTAATCCTCAATCGCACTCCAACTAGGTGTATTGCTCCGGTTTCGCTGTAAGTTCGTTTTACTTGGAACAGATTCAACGGATCCAATACTGTCTACAAGTCGCAGAATGTCTTGATACCAGAAGTCAAAGAGGTTGTGTACTATATCCTGCCTTGTTGCCTCAATTCTTTCAGTTACTGAGTGAACCATTCCTTATGCAACAGATATCCTGGTCATGAGTCTGGAGTTTCGCTGCCAGATCTCTCACTTCGTCAAGAATCTGCTTAGTTTTCTAAATACTGCCACCGTTTGAAATGAGCACAATGCGGCTTTAAGACCTTGTGCTTTAACTCCGACTTCGAGGCTAACAAAAGGGGGTTTGCAAACCCCACAACACCTACTCTAAATACGTCACTGAGTTACACTGTTTGAGGTCACCAGATACAACATCATTCCAGCGACGCTTCTGTCCACCAACATTGCGCTTGCAACCAACAAGAGCAGACACAAGAAGCTGCTTGGGTAGCAATCATAGGACATCCTTGAGAGATGTCCAAGAAAACGGAGACGACGTTGTAAGAGAATTATAATTGATGAGATCCTTTGCTGTTTGGCTACCTTGCGTATCGTAGTGTGACGCTTCTGCTCTCTGACCGAGATCCCCAATATATTTCGAAGGCAACGAATAATAAAGGACTCAAGACGACGAGCATGAGGCTCAAGGAGGACGGTGCACTCGAGACCATATACAGCAAGGTTGGAAGGATCGCACTGTTCAAAAGACGAACCTTGGTGCTGGTCTTGATCTTACGTTGGTACCACAAGATCCGACAGAGTGACTGGAAGGCATATGAGGCTTTACAGATTCTGGAATTAATTTTTGTGTCCAATCCGCAATCATTTGGAACAATTCTGCCCAAGTACTGGATATGAGAGACCTTCAATAGGCTCGTCTCTTGGCACAAGGTGGATGGTTACAGGAGTTTAAATGTGTGAGCACTCAGATGGTAGAACTGCTAAGGTTTTCGTCTTTTTGCAACTAATAGCAAGACCCAGTTTCTTAAAGCAGTTTGATAGGGAATCCAACATTAATTGTGGTGAGGTCAAGCCAATTGTCAGAGAGAAGAGCCGTATCGTCGGCATACTCCAGATCAGTCACCAAAGATTCAAACCTCAAGGTCTTCATGTTCCCAACAAGATCAGCACCACGAAGGTAGGCTACGTTGATGCCCATTCCTCGTCATCTGTACTCATCCAGAGCCATGTGAATGGCAATTAATGTCAAAGTACAGATTGAATAAGGCAGGTGCCAAAACAAATCTTGCCGGACACCGTTGGTGACAGGGAACTTGTCCGATACCTCTCCATAAGCCTGTACTGCAGCGCTGGAATTCTCGTTGGCACAAATAATGGCCAGCAACTTGGGAGGCAATTGATATAAATAATGAAGGATGTGCCAAATAGTATTGCCTTTTTTAAATCAACAAAAACAAGCATAGATAGGCGTGGGACGGTGATATTCTCGTGCTCTCTCCATCAATAATCGAAGAGAAAAAAGTTGGTAGGCACAACCTCTACCGCGACGGAAACCACACTGGCTTCACGGAGTTGTTCTGGTCTGGGCTGGAGCCGATTTAGGATAGCTTTTGGCAAACACCTTACCAGGGCGCGTTTGATTGGGCTCTTCCAGCCTCTTCCAGAAGAGGCTCCGTGTGCACGACACTCTTCCAACTTGTACAGTTCTGCCGCTATAGTCGAAAAAGCCAACTCTACCGACTCTACTGCTCGTTGGAAGAGCACTCCCCTCTTCCAGCCTCTACCAGCGTAGGAGCTGGTAGAGGTTGAAAGATGAGCGTGCTCTTTCAGGCTCTTCTGGAAGAGGCTGGAAGAGCCCAATCGAACGCGCCCCAGGTATTCTTAAAAAGGGCAATGCCACGGTATAGTTATTGCAGATGGTACGGCTTCCTTTCTTGTGCAGGGGCACAAGAAGTTGACTTTGCCAGTCCGCCGGAACTAATCCAGTCGCCCAAATGACATCTAACATAAAGTTTAGCCAACGACTAGTCACATCCTCACGCAAACTGAGCATCTCTAAGGAGAGTCCATCTATACCAGGTGCTTTTCCCCGATCTTAACTGGGAGATGACTGATTTGATCTCCTCTTCAGAAACGGGAATAGACAACTCGTCGTTTGACGGAGATCAGGTCAAGGAAGACACAATGGGAATATCGTCAATGGAGACAGCATTGATGTTAATCACACACGCGCGCGCACGCACGCACGCACGCACACACACAACAAAAACGTCTTTATAATGTGTGTGTGTGTGTGTATATATATATATATATATATATATATATATATATATATATATATATATATATATACAGCAGAGCCGTATATAGAGGCACAGCAGAGCCAGGCCTGCAGCAGAGCCGCAGGACAATCTTGGTACGCCAGAGTGCTCTCTGCACGTGATGGGTGGAGAGTAGGAAATAAGAAGAAAAGCAAGCAGCTCTAGCAGGTAATGTTTGAAAAGCATTTGATGAAGCATTCATGTGTTATCTGTGGCTCACTGCGCCAGTATACAACCGTCTAATAACTTACTGACTTCAGGACTTACTGAACCAGATACCAAAGCAATGCATATACTAAAGCAGTTGCTACATTGAATTTATAAAAACCGGAATTTCAAGTTACCACTAAAGCAGACATGCAGTAGAACAGAAGAAGCGCCTCAGATGGCAATGTTGCAATAATTGACAAATGAAAGCATGCAATAACAACCTGTTTTTGTAGTCTACATTTCCATTCATTGATTCATTGCTGCATGTTGCTGCATCAACGAACCCCAACGGCAGATGCTGTTACGGAACCCCAATTATCACTGGAGGAGTAAACACCACAACCTCCAAAGTGCATCTCTGTGAAAAAGAAATACTTTCGAGGCATCTTGAGACTTGCTGGTATTGCAGTAAAGGTGTTACTCCACCTATTAAAAAAGCCAAGCGGTACATGATATGAACTTGGAGACAACTCATCATGATTTGGAAACAAGGCAATGTATGAATTCGGGTTGCCATCACAGTTGGTGAAGGTGATTGGAATTCCGTTGGATTTGTATCCCTGCAGTGTACCTTTCACACTAGCTGTCACAGCGTCGAGTACGCCAACAAATAGGTAACCTGCAGCACCAATTGTGCCTTTGTTGATTGGTTGTGCATAGCCAGCATTACTGTTTTGTGCAACAGACAAAGGCTTGTTTTTGAACTTGTCCAGTTGCTCGACGATTGAGTAGTACTGCTCAAACTTATCAGTCACAAAACGAAAGAGTACAGACGACTTGTTGGTCATCAGCTGACTTATGCTTGATGATGTTGCACTAGCGGTCACTGCCCGGGTTGAGACAAACGTAAATCCACCTCCACGTACATCCATCTCACAATAGACTTGCATTTTGTTCGCCCCTTGAGGTTGAATCCAGTATTCACCACTGGGTGCATGCTTGTCGGTATCCAGAAGATGCTGGCACGACTGTGCTGGATTTTGAAGAGAGCCAATGGGTGCTCTTGCAGCTTGTTGATTGAGGTTCTAGAGAAGCAGCAACTGAATAAACAAATCGTTCATACATGTGTTTGGCACGTGAACACACACCAATACTGCATGGGTTAATTAATTAAACTGGTAAATTGCACGTCTCATCGATTAGAATTCCACACTCAATACAACATGTCCAGTTCTACATTAATTAACTAGATAGGAGATGCCACGAGCAAAACCTACTATGCACTAATTTATAATGTTTATGCACTTTCATTGATGGAGGTACAAAGCACTCTCGATTGATTGGGTACAAATCATCACGTGGTTTAATTAATTGGGCACCCTGATTGATACAGTACAATGATCGAAGAGCATGATACCCTATCATTGCTAGCTAAGCGTACAAACAGTGCTATACTACGTACTGTAAACGACAGTACAGTAAAATATAGTACAGAAATAATTTGATGTACCTCTAACCAATTACTTTAATTAATTAACAGAAACTTGTAGACTAATCTGATACCTGCATCGCCACGCATGCAAACATGCAGAAAACCTACGCAATTTCAACAGTATACTCAATTAAAAATTGATATATATATATATACATGTATACATATATATATATATATATATATATATATATATATATATATATACATATATATGTATATTTTTTTACAATGGTTCATAATTGAATAAAGATATAGTCCCACCACCTATGTTTAGAGTTGTATTTTGCGCTCATCTTTAGGTGGTGGGACTATATCTTTATTCAATTATGAACCATTGTAAATATATATATATATATATATATATATATATATATATATATATATATATATATATATATATATATATGGCTCGTACAGTGGCGTAGGAAGACGTTCAAGCAGGGGGAGGCTGTACTGTGAATGTCATTAATTAACTACCTCGCTTGCCAGACCGTAAACATATTTGCAAGAGTCACTGCATGGCATAGAAAATTTCAATTCCTACACCCTATCCCTCGCTTCCTACGTCGGTATCTTATAATTTCAAACTTTGTCTAGAGGTGGGACGTACAACTGCTTACATAAAATTATTCAAACCAACCAGTCCCGCGTCGCATGGTCTACGTTCCATCACGTGTATACGTATACGTAGCTGCACAATTAAAGTTGTAGTGCGTGAGCGTGTCACTTGCTAAAAAAATTTTAGATTGTTCAACCTCGAGTGAGGGGCAGTTCTAATTGCTTGCTACTCACCACCTCGACTTCAATTATCTTTGAGCTTTGAGTCTATAGTTAGATCTAGCCCTTCTATTCCGACCCTATTGTGACGTTTGTTTACGTGTCTCCGTCTTCTAACTCCGCCTCCGTTTAGTACCCGTCTCTACGTAGGCCGTTTTCCCGAAATGGAGCCTTGCTTTCGCTCAACAAACTATAGTTCAAAAGAATCGCTAATACATTTCCTTTCGAATGAGCCTACATTCAGCTGTGTACGTTGTAGCAATCTCCAGATATCGCATTTTCTAAGATGCCACACCCTGTGACATCAAAGGCCTATTTCCGGCCACGTGACTATGACGTTCAATATCCAGCTTCGGGCGTTTTGTTAGCCAATCAAAATATTTTTAGCCGTTAGACACATCCTTTGGGCGTGTCCTCGCATATGGGCAATATTTTAGTGGCGCATGCGGCTTGGTAACAATTTTTGCCGACACGTTGGTCTGGGCGGTCTAGCCGCGTTACCGTGACTTTGGGGATTTCGCCAAGATTTTCGAGTCAGAAACAACGCCTGTTGCTGTCATTGATGTGTTTTATGCTTTCGACTGACGACGCGACGGAGAACAATGATGAAATTGCCGTTGGTGAAGACAGCGACGTCGCCACGCTCTAAGTAGAGCATTTGGATGTCTAATCGCTTCGTTTCTTCGCCAGATCTTGTTTTTAAAGTGTTTCAGTAAGTGTTTTGTAAGTTCGGGCTCTAGCCGTTGGGTAGAATTTGAGTTATGCCCATAGTAACCAGTTGCTATGGATATGTACCCGTATGTTGTCGTTACAGAACGTGGTATTTTACTATAATGCAAACAGTTTTCTAATATTTTATATATTTTTTAGCTCTCTAAACGGCGATGCGACGCACCACAACGAAGATCTTGCCGTTGGTGAAGACAGCAATGACTCAAATAGAGTAGCGTTGACTGGATGTCGAAATCACTTATCGAAACAAGTAACAATAGTTATCAAAATTATATCATCCGAAAGCGCAGTTAATATGCTTATCAAAGATATATGAATTGCAATTTTTACTGCTATGATATGGCTGCAATTGCAAATAATAGGTAAGCGACTACTGCCTTGCGCGCGCGCTAGACAATTAGATAATTAGATAATGAGACGGGCGCGACGTGTAGGCGGGATAACTAATGAGAAGTGGCCTGAAGGGCTAGAGCTGCCACTCCCCTCGAGAAGTTCGGAGAACAGAGAACAAAAGCAACAACAACAACGATACCCGCTCTCTGCCCATACAAAATGACTAATTTACCTGTGTCGCATTAGATACTGCCGTCACATTTTGCTTCAGCTGCTCATTTGCTGTCCTCAACTGTTTGTTTTCGTTTTCCAAAACTCGAACCCTTTGCTGCAGCGCCTATAGAGACAACAATACATAACTTACTTTTCAGCACACGTGCAATATGATAGAGTCAGAGTAACCTGCATTGAACTATTTAAATTTGTAGACAACCGTTTGTTGTCCGTTTGCAATAGATTGACTGTTTTCCACAGATCGTGCACATTTTGGGCGATGTCAGTGAAGTTGACGATTCTCAATCCGTCTGTTATCAGGCGTGTGTTGTCCACGTGGACTGCACCGCCAGATCCAGGGAGCAGCTTGATGTCGCCTCCTAGGGTTGCTTTCACTTCGATGCCTCCCAAGTCGTTCACGTAGACGACAGCTTCGTCATCCAAAGCGTTTGTAAGAGCGATGCTTGCCCAAATGCACAGTTTGCAAATATCCATAGCTCCGCCCTCGTCACTCCTTAGTCCTCGCCTAGTCTCGCGTAGCCAAACCCCTCCCCTTTTTGATATCTACCGGCGGGGAAGGGTTTGGTGAAATTGCTTGTGTAATTGCACACAAGCAGTGGTGCCAGGCATACGCCCACGTCTTTCCAACTAGTAATTAGATGAAGGTTAAGCTGACAGGTGATAATTACTGGAAACATTCTTCTCTCTGTTGTCGACGAGAAATCACTTGTTGGAAGGCTTACAACAATCAATGGACAGACTTTACGATAGTATGGTATTGTTCTTGGTATAGGGCGTTTAGTTAGCTACGAATTCACGCAAACTGCGCGCTAACCTCTGCATAATTAATTATTTCCACCTGCCGTGCCATCGCCTCGATCTCTTCCCGCAATCCTTGAATTTGCTGATCTAGCCTAGGAAACGAAGCAAGCTACGTTCGGCAATGTATCACAAACAGGCTCGACCCAGCTGCTTCTATGTAATCAGCTGGTCCACAAAAGAATGTCCGACTAGCTTACACTTGCCAAGATGTCTACATTACTTGAGCATTTCGAGAGCCGTTTCTTTTACTTTGTTTTGCGTTTGATGAAAAGAGACTCCAAGCACAAAGCACAACAGTCCGGATCCATTGTGTAACTAACAATCAACTTGCGTGGGATTGATTACACGTTTACGTTAATGTAATTATCTGCTACCCGGCTTTCCCGCCGGTAGATATCAAGAAGGGGAGGGGTTTGGCTACGCGAGACTAGTCCTCGCCGTCTTGACAATCCGGGGAATGACGTAGCCTCGCCCAGGGGTAATGGCAGCGCATCTGGGGCTGCAAATTATCCACGTGCGTCTATGGTGGGTGAGGCGGAGAGAGGCTGGGTCGAGTCTAATAATTATCTAACTCACATGACAGTCTCGCTGGCGTATACATAGAGATCAAGGACAGTAGGTTGCCGTTTCCACGGCGATGGGGCAAATTGTGGCTAAAAATCGTGGAGCCCCAGTGGCGGATCTAGGGTAGGGGTTGTGGGGGTTGAAACCCCCCCTTTTGTTGGCTTCGGAGTTAAAGCACAAGGTCTTGAAGCCGCGTTGTGCTCATTTCCAGTATTTAATTAAAAATTACTAAGCAGATTCTTGACGAAGTGAGATATCTGGCAGCGAAACTCCAGACTCGTGACCAGGATATCTTTGTTGTCTAGGCAATGGTTCACTCAGTACGTAACTGAAAGAATGAAGGCAACAAGGCAGGATATGTACAACCTCTTTGACATCTGGTATCAAGACACTGGGACTCGCAGACAGGATTGGATCCGTTAAATGTGTTCCAAGAAAAACGAACTTACAGCGACACCGGAGCAATACACCTACTAGTAGTCGAAGACCGATTGAGCACTACAAACAATTCGTTGCGATACCCCTCCTAGACTTCCTGCTTCTTCAGCTGCGCGAACGATCTAATGGTGAGCAAGATAATGTCCGAGCATTGTTGTGTGTAGTGCTTACCCTTCTGGTTCGTTCCGACGTTGACCCAATGGAAAGCCGATCTTCCATTCCCGAAGTCTCTAGGAGGTGAAGTGAGAGGGTGGCAGTCAGTATGGCAGAGCAAATACCAGGAAATGCAAGAAGCAAGGAAAGAGAGCAAGAGTGCAAGAAGGCCATACCCAACAATTAATTAACCTTCTCCTGGTTGTGGAAGCCTGTGACTCTCGGTTGTACCCGAATGTTCATCGTCTGCTATTGATAGCATGTACACTGCATGTCACGAGTGCAGAAGCAGAGAGGTCATTTTTCTACCGAGGAGACTGAAGACTTAAGCAAGGTCTACCATGGCAGAGGAGCGTCTTGCACACTTATCAGTTATTGCCATGAATTACAAAGACCCGTCACTGGGTACCAGCAGACGAAGTTTGTACAAAATCATGCTCGGAGATTGTTGATACAGTCTTTGTTAGAAAGAGACATAGCTGCACCGTAGTTTACTTAACATTTATTTAGCAGTAGTGTATAGGCATGATGCAGTTAGATTGTGTTAGACAGTTTTGATGATTTAGGGAGTTTATAAAATGACACATTGCTAGAGATATGTTGTCATAGTCGTTGCCATTTCTACTTTAGCTAAGCTGTAACAAGCCTGGGCCATTTGCACCTCTAACAATACAAATGCGTTGACCGAAGTAGGCGTGGTCTATCAAAATTTGCAACCCCTCTTTTAAAAAATCCTGGGCCCAGACAAGTAAAAGAGGAAAGCCAATTAATTATTATGTACTTTTTAGCATTCTAATTAACAACAAGTTTTCTAGATCTTGACTATTTTGTTGGAAGATGTCCCTAGATGGATCCTCGCTATTTAGAGAAGAATTTTGGAAAATGATATGCAGGTCTAGAGAATGATGAATTCAACACAAGTTGTATAACTAAATAAATACAGTTGGCGTACATTAATTAAAGGCAGATCCAGAACTCGATCGAAGAAGGCACAAAAACAAATCAAAAATAGCATGGCGTCAGATTCAGTAATTAAAAGTGACGTAGAAATTGCTGGGGACTAGACATCCGGGGATGACGAAAGCGCGGCGAGAATGATCACGAGTCTACAACCTAGCTATTTCAGTGACAACAGCTAACCAAAACGAGGCTAGGTAATTTCACAATTACAGTATTTTCATATGTCTATTTACAAAGAATTAATTAACGAGCACTGACTTGGATGCTTGGATAGCCTCGGTTCCAGACGCTCGCCCCACCTACTTTGACCCCATGTACACATATGTACCTGTCACGTGCAGTAGTACATACGAGAGAGCGTCTGGAACGAAGGCTCTAATTGCTTGAAAGGCTCAGAAGTGTAAAAATCAACTACTCAGTACTCAGGGCCGGCGGAGACCTCCAGACGTTGGGTGGGCCAGCCAGGCCTTGCTTGGATAGGTTCCGCCCACTTGACAACTTTTGACTAAAGCCGTAGAGCTAGGGTGGAGCCTGGCTAAAGACAGCGTTACTAGAGGTAGTCTAACGTTGGTTGGTTTGTCTCATCTGTAGAGGTGAACAATATCTAATTTATTTAATCACCTATACCATTTCCGGAAGTTTTTGCCAAACGCCTGTTGATGGAAGTCCCATTTTCGAACGATAGGTAGGCCATGGCCCACATGGCCTACCCTGCTCCGCCGGCTCTGGTACTGTGTCGCAGTCGTAGAGTTGAAGCAAGTTGACGGGAAAATCTGGCACTGCCTGACGACAAAAACCAGATTTTCTGAAGAGGGCACGTGTCCCCTGTGCCTGGCTTCGTCATTCGATAGAATGAGCAACCTGCAAACTGGCAGTTTAATTAATTAATTAATAATTGCGTTTTGTTACTGTACTGTACGTAATTGCTCCACATTTTTAAAGACACCGCAAGGCATCGTCTGGCTATGTTGATAGTTTATGTTAGTTAATTGACTACTGGTAGTTTGCATGCAAGTGGTAATCACATTCAATAAACAATTGAACCCGCCTTGTAGGCGTGTCAAACGTTTAACGCGCGCACGACAACATGCCTATCTAATATATAAAGCTCAAATTGTCTGTGTGTGTGTGTGTGTGTGTGTGTGTGTGTGTGTGTGTGTGTGTGTGTGTATGTATGTATGTTCGCGTTTGGCGGCCACGTCTTTTGTCCGTTCGCAACCGAAATCGGCATGCACACTCGGCACGCACAGAGGAAGGTTTGCGTAAAAAATAAAAAAATAATGCACCGGGTCCCCTCTCGAGGGATCGACCCACGCGTAAAATTTCTCGACGACGCAAACGCTACACATTGCAGTTCATTCGAACACACGCCCGCACCAGTCCCGTGTAGACCCTATGCATCGACGTCCTTCGCAAAGCTTCGAGCAATCGAATATCTCTTGCCGACGAAACTTACTCTTCTATCGCTTGCGTTTCTCTCCAAATTCTGATTGCATTTGCACCGAATCCAACCTACACGTTTTCTGCAGCAAGCGCTACACGGGGAGTGTGTCGATTTCTATCGAAACAAGCGCGAAGAACAAGATTCGAATTCATTCAGAATATCCGGGACCTCGCAACAAAGATGCACGTGACGTGTCCACAGACCTATCTTTACACTACAGTATCTTGCCCGTACACGATGGACGGGCCATGGATCCTAGTATATATATATATATATATATATATATATATATCTATATTTGGCTGTGGGCGTAGCTAGATAGCTCAGACATAAATGTACCCTGGCCGGTGATTTAGTGCAAGTTGTATTTCAAGGTGATGCATTCTCGTGATATGTAAAACGTCTTCTAGCACACATTTCGAGTCCTCCACGAATTGACGTCATTACGCTATCAATCAATCAATTAAATAATTAATATCACAAGAAGCTGTCGGTCTTTGTAACTATGGCCGCTGCTTCTCCCTGTGCTACTAGCCGCGTGACGAGCCACGCTTATTACATAAGACGAGAGCAGCTGAACGGCAAACGGCAAGTACGACGGGCTCTCGTCTCCTCGACGATGAGTCAGAGACGAAGACTCGACGGCGTGTCATTGACCGGACACTTCGGTTGCGTCAATGCCGTCAACTTTTCCAACAATGGCGGCCAGTTGATTTTGTCCGGTCAGTTTTATGTTCGACGTCAACGTCTAGATACGTTGGCTTTATTTGTTCGCATTTCCACACGCTCTAGGAGGAGACGACCGACGAGTTCTGGTGTGGAGAACCGAGGAGGCAGTGTCGCAATGTTGTCGACCGATTGCGCTCAAGACCGAGCACGCGTCGAACATCTTCTCGACTCTGTTCGACAACAGCAACGAGCACGTCTATTCTGCAGGTAAGGGGGTTCAACGTGTAGAAATTGTAGAGGTCTGGTTGGTTCGACACTGGACGGTCTGTTCGTGTAGGTAACGATGAGGTTGTGCTCAGGCACAATTTGGAAAGGTATAGAAATGTTTCAGGACGGTACAGTAGACGCAAGAGCACGGATGAACATTTCTATTTTATATTTTATTTTATTATAAATTTAAATTATACTATCCCAATTAATGTTTCTATTTTATATTTCTATTTTATTATAAAGATATATTAAAAATATATTTAAATTTAATGTACACCAAACAACTGAACGTATACACATGTAAGTAGTGTGGAGTTTCATTATACTATCCCAATTATAATATTGTATATTATATGAATTTTCTAAATTGTTACTTTATTGTGGTAAACGTTGAATGGAGTATTAAATTGTTGTGATTTTGTGTGGTCTTTTTGACTAGTCAATGTTACTGTAAATCCAGAAATTTTCGTAGTCATGAAATTTTGGATTTTTTTACAGATTCCTGTTTGTACTAAAATAACATGAATATTGTATAACCGGTTATTTCTGTGATCATGATATTTCTGCAAATTCTGCAAAGAAATCATGGAATGCACAAATAAAATTCGCAGATATTTTAGGCTTATCTTGTTTGGACACATGATGTACACGTGTACACAGTGATTTTCCTAGTCTCTTCAAAACATGCGTTCCTATTTATATGTGCATATTTAGCCCTACTTTAAAAGGCGTGGCCAGATTTGGTGGTGTGTTGTGCTAACTCTAACCTTTCAGCTCACAAACATACTAAATTCAAGTACACAATACGTGCACTGTTGAGTTTCTGCTGTAGGCATTTGCGTTCTGGTTTTTCATTTGTTTACATGTACTACATCTATTTATATGTCATCACCTGTAGTATGATTATAATATATCTGGCTCTCATTTATTAGTTATTTATGTAAGTTTATTAGGTTATCATAAGCCCTTCCTGCAAAGGAAACCAAAGAATACACTTTGCATATCAAAGGAATATTCTGATGTAATGGGTGGAGTGATGGTCATTATCCAATTATCTTGTAGGATCAACTGACCAACAGCTAAAACCTTTTGACCTATAGTAGAGTGCAGCTCTTATTTTATTGAGTGGTTTAATGAGTGCCTGGTTGCACTTGCAGCCAGGGTTTAGCAGTTTAGTGGTCCTTCCTAGTAGACAAGAATGTACATAATAGGATAGGTCCCTCTGAAATCTGTGTCCCAACTTCCTCGAATGCGTCCCAGGATGCATCAAATGTATTGTAGGAAAATCACTGTGTACATGTGTGTACCATGACCGTGTTTCTGGTTAGAATGCAGAAATTTATTTCCAAGTAATTAAAACTTGTCTCAATTCTCAAATCGTAGAAATTTTAAGACCGCAGAAATAACTGGTTATACGGTACTAAAATTTATAGATATAGATGCACTTGAATTCAGCTACAGTACAGTACCGATGTTCTGTACTAAAATAACATGTGTACCAACTACTTTCATGGGCAAACATACTAAAATGTATGAGTATGAAATTTCTGGATTTACAGTATTTGAAATGGCATGAATCAGACAAATTACATGCTACACAAGTGATTCAGCTCTATAATATTGCAAGATACAAAAGTACAGTAGAACCTCGTTAATCCGAATAGCCTCGTGCCAAGCCTTTTTAAGTGTTCAGGTTAGTGAAGTTGTCGGATTACAAAATGTGTAGCCTTGGAGGTCCAGACCTTACCTTGGACACCCATTGCATTGACATATGTCTCCGTATGTCTAAACGACACAGCTGCATCGACTACAGTCTTCTTAATACTGTGAGAGTAAGAATTTAAAGTAGTCAGATGCGCGCTTTTGCTGAAGACTTCAATGCGACAACAACTCGGATCTGACTGCTTTTTATGATCTAGCTACGCGAGGCAGAGTGCAAAGGTAATTCGGATTAGCGAGGTTCAATCTACTGTAGTTAGTTTGTTTGTAGTCGGCATGGTTGTAAGCCTGTGTTTCGTAAATGGAGTTAATATGCAGAGCTTAAAGGAACGCTCTATCGTTTAGCGCTATGCCCACGCAAACTTGATTACATAGCTACGCAATTAAGATAGAAGGTTGGTCTGAACTACAGGCAAAGCTGGATATGAAGAGTGCTAGGTATTAGCAGCAAATAGCCTAGAAACAGAGCGCATACCATGGTCACGTGAGAAACATTCCGTCAACGCACGCTAACGCTAGGAGCCTCGCTACCATCAAATGGTAGAAGACACTTGCGAGACATTGAGAAAATGTGCTCGTGGGTTATGAAACGGGCATGGATGTGCATGCAAGGCTGAAGGGACCAACTGCACTGCATTTGTGTGCTTGCACTTATCACCTGACCTAATTATTGCTTACCACGTGATCATCGTATGTGCTCTGTTTTCATGGTGATATGTAGTGCTTGCATGTTCAAACCTGGTTTTGTGTAAAACGTAACCTATTTGGTGCCTTTGATCTGAGGAAAGATGATGAGTTGGTTTGTGCACGACCTGAACTCTGCTTCAACAACGAGATTGCAAAATCTCTCCCGTACGTTTTCCTTATTTGTAACGGTAACTACGCTCTGATATCCAGCTTTGCATGTAGCTCCACCCAACCTTCCAACTTGATTTCGTAGACCATGCAATCAAGTTTGTGGGGGTGTAGCGCTAAATGACGGAGTGTACTTTTAATGTTGTTAGTCAGATAATTATGTTGAAGATTTATTTATGTCAATTTATACGTTTATCTGCAAAGCAGTAGATAGACGAGCCTTGTATCGGACCCTCTCACACTGTTGTGCCTGGTACTTGTATGACAAATCAATGCTTTCTTCCTCTTCCTCTCTCTTTCTCTCTCAAACAGTGTAATTTGATATGGAAACGAGCCATGACAGTACGAGAGGATCAGGTACGAGGCTAAGTTATCTTACTTTTGGATCAATGTGAAGAAGATGAGGAGATGGGCATTGGGTGCATCATAAGTGTTTGTTAGATTGGTGGCCATTGACATCTTTCCACACAGACAGCCCGTTTATGGTGTCAGTGTTGATCCCGATCACGATGGAATCTTCTTGTCGGCTGGAGACGATGGTCGCGTCTTATTGTGGGACACTCGAATGCCGGAATGTAGAAATTGTTTTTGCCTGATTGTTGTAGTATCCCTTTTGACTACATTTGCGTTTGTGTAGCTCCTTGCACGTGTGTTGCACGTTACACAAGGCCGTTCCACGCTGCCGTCTTCCATCCTATCGAACCACGATTTGTAGCAACTGCTAATGCGGGTGAGGGCGTCGGACTGTGGGATATACGTCAACCTCAAAAGTTGTGCGGTACATTTATTCACAGTACACAAAATATGTGATTGTGTGTGTGTGTCTAAGGTGTCTCACAATGTATGGTGGATATCTTTGTAAACAGAAAGCAATGAGTGTTGCTTTTGATCGTTCTGGTCAACACATCTTGGCCCTACGTCGCAGACTTCCCGCGGTCTTGTTTAACATCAGGCAGGCACTTCCGGTGTGCCAGTTTACACATGACGGGTACATGAACTCGTGCACTATGAAGAGTGCTTCGTTCTGTGGAGATAACGATGAAGTATGGATTATGTCGTTTGCTTTAATTTTGTATTTTTATTGATTGATTTACTACAGTACGTTGCATCGGGGTCGGACGATTTCAACGTGTACGTATGGAAAATCCCGGATGCAGTGTATCACGGTTTGTAACAGCTTTTCGTTTTACTCTTTACGGTGTCCTGTAGATTGCAGTTGTGATAGATCCTTTACCTGGGAACTGGGTGGGTGAAGCAGATTGTGTTTTGGTTGGTCATCGATCTATTGTAAATCAGGTGCGATTCAACTCCCATTCGATGTACCTCCTGTCGTCTGGAGTTGAGAAAGTAATCAAGGTTACTGGACCTGTACTGCCATTTCGTGTAACATCTTTCTCATCTCATCGTTCTTGTTGTTTTGTCTCCAGCTGTGGAGCCCATTTGCCATAAGTGGTAAAGAGGATCTGTCTGATTTAAACAGGAAAGTGACGCGTGAGGATGGACGTCAAAGACAGCATTTTACACCAAGAGAGCAACGCCGGCTTGTGTTAAGTCTGAACAGTCCTTACGAAACGGATCCTTATTCTCTGCAGAGTATAGAGGAAGATTCCCGTATGCTCTCTTTCTTTGACTCTCTTCTTCAGCAAGATGAGATGTCAGATGGAGCATCTGGTAGCAGCGTCGACACCGTCGTTATGGGAATGGGTGCAACTGAGAGCCGCAACAGCGACAACGAGGCCGACATTGACACTAATGCAGACGAAAACGCACAAGATGAGGAGACCTCTGATAGCCATCACCACGTTGATTTCAGAGATCTGATGCAGTTGTTTTTGTCTGGAACCTACAGTTCGTCATTAAGTAGCCGTTCTAGTAGTTCCACAAGTCCGAGTGACACAGATGATGATGTAAGTGACAGTAGGGAGTCGGATCATTTGTTTGCTCCCACGTCGTCTACCTCTTGTGGAGAGGAACAGTTGTCTTCGTATTCTCCAATACGATGTTCTACAATTAGTGAAGACGACAGCTCACCTTTCAACAGAGGACATGAAGGATGTGATGGCATCAACGGTGTTGCTGTCGCATTAGAGTCTGCTCGCCAATCAGTAAATAGTTCGGCAGCATGCTATTGTGAAACAGTGGAAGGTGAGCAGCTTGAAACAGCACACTCAAGAACATATACGAGTAATTCAATCCTCTTGACTGATACCAACTTTGGCTGCGAGGAACAAGAAAGGCATAATGCTGAGCTAACATAATACAATGTTTTCTTAGTATAGGAGTATCTACAACATTGAAAGATTTTCTATATAGTAAATAAATACATGATCAAGATTTGTGTACATTCAAAAGTGCATACACAGACTGTTTGTACATTAGGTCTACAAAGAATAAGATCATTATTCATGTATCAAGTGGATGAGCAAAGGGTGAATTCCAGTCTCTATCAAAGACTGCCTGAAGCTGAGACTGCACAATGTCAGGATCATAGTGGCTGCTGTCGTTGCCAGTTTGATTAACAAGGAGTCCCACACCAGCAGTATTAGTGAAATAATCACCAGACCAATTAGATGTTCCTGTAAAAACACCAAAGTCAGTCGCTCAACTCGAAAAGAATGCAAAGACCCTGTGGATGTCTGTAAAGCTAGACAGACACTCAGTTCCATTGATATCAAATAATGATCGTGAAATCAGGTATTTTGTATAATTAATTTTAATGTGGCCTACCAATAAATGCAGCATTGTCAGTCACCATATACTTCTTGTGGTTGACTCGTGCAAACGGAATGCTCCTCTGCCTACTGTTTGACGGAACGATGTACAAGCGCTGACATGTCAAAACAAATACAAACAACAATTTCAAAAAACAAATTTGACTGCTGACCACTTCAACACTTCCTAAACGATCTCTGTTGCCAGTCCCATTGATTGCCGCTAAAGAGTGGAGAAATTTCTTCATTTCTGGCAAACTGTGGTTCCACCAGCCGATCATGAGACGGACTTCAATGCCTCTGTCGAAGACAGCATGTCGAAGAGAATTATCGATGTCAGCCCAATACCTTGCCAAGCAGAGCAAAAATCAATTACAGTGTTTGAATAAGGAATCAGTGTGGAAAATAGGGAATTACTTTGGCTTGGACAGACTGAGCCTAGGTAGGACATTCTTGTATGATGTTACATGAAGTAAGTGCCTCCACTACTGCAGCCATTTTGCATGTAACTGTTGATAATCAACTGCCAGGGAGAAATGGCACTAAAGGCAGCTGAGGTTTTCTCTCGATAAAGCATGCTAGGAGGCACCCAAGTTCATGAAATTAACAGTTCCACCATTGAAAAGGCCTAAACATGCTAAGAGACAAGGTTTCAACTATCATATACGCAGGTGGATGTTTTATCCAAACATGTCCCAACACTGGTGCAGTATTTGGTCGGACAAACAACACATTTGGTGGGACATTGTCCTATGTCCTACAGTTATTTTCCACACTGGGAATTCTTACTGCAGATCCTTAAATTTCAACTACGGTGAACTAGGCTACAAAGTGAGGTAAGTAACCAGTACTCTGAAAAGACAGTTAAACTTGTGACACATCAAAAACAAAATCTGTATTCTCTGAAACAAAGAAAGTGAGACAAATCAAACGTTGATCGTAATTTCAAGTTGAACATTTCCATTTTGCATTGCATTATTATTTCTCATAATGTAACCCAACTTCCATGCAGGTAAGGTTGTTAGGGGACGTCCATTTGGTCAACGTTTTCCTAAAAAAGGAAAACTCCCGGAGTAGGTGGTAAATGGCCATTTTGTTACATGAAAATGGTATTTTGGACAAACTGACAGGCCATACCAAAATTACCGAAAATAAATTGCCACTGAAAATTTCTTGGTTACAGTAATAGCAACCGAAGCCTCTGATATGTAAGAAAGAAAAGTTCCTTTACCTGTTGTGATCTCCGTTGTACAATGTTGTGGGACTGTAGTCCATAACTGCTATACTAATTCGTTTCCGAGCTAGCTTGATGGCATTCCATATTAACTCCAAGTCTGACGACCAGTTCTTTGCTTGAAATACCGGTGGTGATATCTGCAGAGTCACACTCCAATGTGAGCACACTCCAGACAACATGAGGTTTGCAACTGCTTCCATACCCCAAACGTTGTCGATGCTGGTGTCCCGTTAATCATTAACCTCAGCAGATTCTTCACATTGATTTTTGTCGTAACACGATCTGGCCATTTCTGAGGCAATTTGGAATGATCCTGTGCTACTTCCCAATATATTGAGAATACTTTGCTCAATTCTCTTGTCAAACAGCTGCAGTTAAGAGCTATAACGCCCAGCTCATTTATCTGTAAAAGACACATTAAATACGAGGCTACGTTTCGGTTCATCATCACTTGCTTGAGTTAGAGAGCGCCAATCCATGTTAGCACTACCGATGTAAAAGTGCTTATTGTCGATGATCCAAAATTTTGTGTGGAGAACTCCGCCGCCATTTTTGGTCATTTTTTTGAAGTCGATTGATAATACGTCTGCAGCACCATCTTCATCTAAGTCATGACTATCCTTGTCATGGAATTTTTCATTTGGCTCATTCTCAACGACACGAATGTTGACAGGAGACTTTCCCAATGACTTTAGTTTGTTATAGATCTTGTGTCCCTTACGGTTAATAATTTAAACAACATTGATTTGGGATAACATGATGGTCACATGCACACACACAGAGTAAACGGTAAGCATCAGGAGCTGCCTTTTACACTAACACACAAACACAAACACCCCAAACAAATAAACAAACAAACAAACAAAATGCACATCACAATACCTGTGCATCACTCGGGTCATGTACTTTATCAGTGTTTGTCAATGTCCAATAAAATGATGCAATATCTATGGAAGATTGACTAAGGTTGAGCAACATCATCCAGCCTTCATATGTAGACATTAAGTGTGGTGGCTCGGATGGCAAACCTTCAGCCACGCTTTCAACCAAAATCATTCTAAACGAAACACAAACACTACAACTTAGGCAGTACTGCTACACTCCCTAAGATCCAACAACATTGGTCTCAGTGAAAGCACCTGTGGTGCAAGTGTACAGGTTCACACACCGCATGTGTGCTGTTAAAAGTATTTGGGATGCCAGTATAAAATATATGGGATTGGAAACTTCCAATAACTCAAGTACTACACAAGCCGTGTTAAGCAAATCTACCAATTGAAATCCACGAAACACAATCTTACATCAAACAAAAACACTTGTACTAGTCCTTATTGTTTCAGTTGTCAGGAGTAGCAAACACAAAAAATGGACAAATGTTGAGCCGTTCACATTGTTTGACGTCGATCTTAAGGTCAGTTGCGAAGATAGCTCCTCCTAAGCCGCCATGCACTACGTGGAGGCTTAGGGCCAGCACTACAATCCACCTGGGGCTTAGCCAGAGTCATCCAACAGGCCCGGCGGAAGGAAACATTTGGTGGTCTGGCAAACAACCGATTGGACATTTTCCCATTAACTTCAAAATTTACTCTTTTCAAGAAAAACGGTCACACTGTCAATTGGTGGGCCGGCATTTGCCAGCCCTGTCTGGAGGGCACTGACCATGGTGCAGCTCTTAGACTGGACACCAAGGCCCACAAGTACCCATCTGCTGCATGATGTTACTGCCAAGTCAGCGGTTATGTCCACCCCACTTAATGACCAGGTACTCATTTATACTCCTGAGTTAAGAGAGGCAATTGCGTGCGAATTCCTTGCCTAAGGGAATTACACCTGTGCCAATCCCTTTGACCCAAAGGTCCCGGATGTTTACATTCTCCAAGTGAAGCTCTCTAATCAATTGAGCTAGACGACACACACACACACACACACACACACACACACACACACACACACACACACACACACACGGACGCATGCCCACATGCACACACGCACACACACAGATGTTGTGTATGGTTTCCTGCATCCGGGGGTTGTGTTGCTTTGACTGAATTCTGGTTGTGTCATTCTGGTGAATGTTGAGTTAGCATAGAGAGCGTATATGTTATAGTAGTAAAATATAGATAACGCGTGTTACACGAACACCATATTTTGGCGACGAGGATGGGATGGCAACGACTTCAGGTGTGCACACTCCTCCTCCCTTCCTAAGCTGTCCAGGTGAGCCATCGACTGATTGGAGGGCATGGCTGACGGCGTTTGACACGTATTTGACTACTTCGGGACTGAATGCTGCAGAGGTCAGAGATGAGCAAAAAAGGGCATTGCTACTTCACTGTATTGGAATGGAAGGACAGCGCATTTTTGCTACACTTGGCACCAGCGAGACGTACAAGGAAGCGAGAGAGAGACTGACGCAGTTCTTTGGAAAAAGTAAGGATGTTGTGGTAGAGAGGTACAAGTTTAGACAAAGACACCAGCGGCAAGGTGAGTCTGCTAGGGAGTACGTTTCGGCGCTTCGTGAGCTGGCAGTAACCTGCCGGTTTGGTGAGTTGCATGATGAACTAGTCCGTGATCAACTTATCAAGAAGACGATTCACCCAAAGGTTAGAGAGAGACTGCTGATGGAGTCGGACGATATGTCGTGTGATAAGGCTTTGAACCTGGCTTCTCAAATTGAGCAGGTGCTGTATGAATCTAAGAAGATGGAAGTTAGAAGGGAGTTTGAGGAGAACTTTGATGGTTTAGACAGGGAAACTGATGTTAAGGACACACTAAAAGGTAATGTCATAGGCCATGTTCGTAGAGTTCAATCACAAGGGAGGGCTAGCACACGAAGTAGTTCAATATTAACGTGTGGCAACTGTGGTCTTCCACATCAACAGTCAAGAGCTTCTTGCTGTCCAGCGTTTGGGAAGGAATGTCGCAAATGTGGTAAAGCTAACCACTTTGCTCGTTGCTGTAGAGGTCTTACATATCAAAGACTGGACAGGCAAAGTGCAGTAAACATGTTGAATGACACTAGCAGTCAAGAGTCTCAACAATTTACGATACTGAACATGATTGGAGACGTGTCACCGGGAAAGTTTAAGAAATTAGTTTGCGTACTGGGGAAGAGTACTATCAGTTTAGTTGTTGACTTGGGCGCTAAGGTGTCAGTATTAAACCAACATACGTGCAGTGAATTCCTGGGGGACTGCTCTGTGTCTCCATCATCAATGAAGCTTGTTAGCTATGAAGGATGCCCTATTAAAGTGATAGGAGAGATCCATATTCCAGTCCAGTGTGGAAAGCACAAACTAGGTGGATTTTCTTTCTACGTGACATCCTCTGGAGCTAACATTATGGGAGTGTATCTCTTTGATGCATTGGGGTTTCAAATAGTTCAAGACGATCTGACTCAAAGAAAAGAGCCTATCCTGCAAGTGGTATCAAAATGGCAGAGTGAATGGCCTAGCCTTTTTACGGGCTTAGGATGTGTCAAGGAATTTGCTCATCGGCCCATAATCAACCCAGATGTTAAATCAGTGGTGCAATCTTTACGCCAAATTCCTCTGGCGTTGCGTGACGAGGTTTCGCTAGAGTTGAAGTGATTGGAATCAGAGGCTATCATTGAGAAAGTGGAGTCGTCTCCCTGGGTGTCAAATTTAGTAGTCATAAGAAAGAAATCTGGAGGGATTCACTTATGTGTCGATCTTCATCAAGTAAATAAAGCTGTTATTCCACAGAAATATCCATTACCTACTGTTGAAGAGATAGCTGCGGAGTTCTATGTTCGGCCATCTTTACTAAATTGGACTTGAAGCAAGGATATCTACAGGTGCCTTTAATGGAAGACAGTCGCAATCTTACAGCTTTTGTTGTCTGGAATCAAGGGAGCATCGGTATTTATGGATGATATTGTTGTCCATGGTCCTACACAAGAGTCTCACGATCATCAACTAAAGCAGGTGTTACAGAAACTGACCGACCACAAGTTGACCTTAAATGAAGACAAGTGCATGTTTTCTAAGCGACAAGTGGAGTTTCTGGGGTATGTCATCTCAGCACAGGGAATAATGACACAATGATCAAACGTGAAAGCCATACAAGAGGTCCCATCACCAACTTCATCTGCGGAATTGGCTTCGTTTCTTGCAATGGCAAATTATTACCTGCGTTTTGTGCAAGATTACGCAGAGATCACTACTCCTCTAAGACGGTTGTTGAAACAAGATGTTCCTTGGAAGTGGACAAATGAGTGTGAACTAGCATTCCAGCAATTGAAAGACTCAGTTACGTCAGCCCCAGTTCTAGCACATTTTGCAACTATGGCAGTTCCGTATGTAACCTGTGATGCTTCTGGAACGGCGTTAGGCGCTGTTCTTTCACAGTATCAGGACGGACAGGAGTGACCTGTGGCATTCGGATCGAGAGCATTAACAGAGACAGAGAAGAAATACTCAGTGGCGGAAAGCGAGGCATTGGCCTGTATTTGGGCAGCGGAGCATTGGCACATCTATTTGTATGGCCGAAGATTTGTTTTACACAAGGACCATCAGGCGTTGACAACTCTTCTTTCAATAACCGGTTCTGGACAACGCCCTCTTAGATTACATAGATGGGTGGCTAGATTGCATAGGTATAATTTCTCAGTACAGTATAGACCTGGTAAACAAAATCAAGTTGCTGATTTTTTGTCACGTGTCAATCATCAAATTGTTGGTTGTCTCAGTGATGAGCCAGATGCTGCTGCTGAGGATGATAATCTGTGGATTCAGACATTGACGGTTTTTTCGGACACAATTGTTTCTTTTGAAGAATTGGAACAGGAATCAGTTGTAGATGACATCACACAAGAGGTTGTTCAGTTTGTGCAGAAAGGATGGCCATTGAAACTGACTGATGAGAGTCTTCAACCATATTATCATGTTCGATTCCAGTTATGCTTATGGGGCAAGGATCTGAAATGCTTGGCTAGAGGTCAGTGAGTGATCATACCACAGAAGTTGCGCGAGAAGGTGTTGGGGATAGCACATGAAGGACATTTAGGAATGGTACGAATGAAACAGCGTTGTAGGGAGGTGGTATGGTGGCCAGGATGGATAAGCAAGTTAAGAATTGGGTAAGAGATCATGAAGTGTGTCTCCTGAGTGGGAAATCAGTTCGTCCTAGGGTGGCTCCATTACAACCTGTTCAGTGGCCTGCAGGGCCTTGGGACCGAATTCAGATTGATATTTTTGGAGAACTGCACGCAGCTCCCTACAGCCAGCGATTCATGATCGTTGTTCATGACTTATTTTCGAAGTGGCCGGAGGTGCAAGTCGTGCAGAATGTGACCATTGCCACTGTCATTGATTTTCTTCAGTCTTTATTTGTTAGATGGGGTTTGCCACGTGTCATTGTTACCGACAATGGACCACAGTTCACGTCGTTTCAGTTTGAGGAATATTTGCAAAAGAAAGCTATCCAGCATGTTAGGACATCTTGTTACCATCCTGAGGCAAATGGAGGTATTAAGAGATTTAATCAGGTATTAAAACAGGGTTTAAAGACTCACCTTGCAAATGACATCCATTATCAACGCGGTACGATCGATCTTGGTAAATTATGGAATGACACCCCATGCTTTGACTAGAAGGTCACCTGCTGAATTAATGCTTGGAAGAAAACTTTGAGGACCATTGGATACTCTATGACTGCAAACTGTTCCCAAGAGTAGCAAGGTGCAGGATACAAACGAGAACGAAGGTCTGCGGGCAAACATTCAACGTAAGCAAGAAAATGTAAAATCGTACGTAGATAAGAAAAGGTCAGCTAGAATGTTGTCATTTGAAACGGGAGATTGGGTGAGGATCAAGCGACCTCAAGCTGGTCACAAGTTACGATCACAACTTTCAGCACCAATACAAATTCGGAAGAAGATTTTGAGTGACTCCTACTTGTTGAGTGACAGGTCAAAATGGCATGCAAATAATCTCGTACGAACTAAAGCCCCACCTTCTCTATCCTCCAAGCTAGCAGATTTAGAGCATATGCCGCTAGGACCACTTCTAGGGGAGGGAGATCAATCATTTGGTATAGCAGGGGAAGGAGAGAGAAATGAACAAGGTCGTTTGGAAAAGGTACAAGAACAGAGAAATGAACAAGATCGTTTGCAAGTGTTACAACAGGCTCCCAGAAGATCAACGAGACTGCACCATCGCCCGGCTTACCATCGGGATTTTGTTTATTAATATGCTACCTAGATATTATTGACAGTTTTGGAAAGGGGGAAAGTTGTTGTGTATGGTTTCCTGCATCCGGGGGTTGTGTTGTTTTGACTGAATTCCGGTTGTGTCATTCCCGTAAATATTGAGTTAGACTAGAGAGCGTATATGTTATAGTAGTAAAATATAGATAACTTGTGTTACACGAACACCACAACACACACACACACACACACACACACACACACACACACACACACACACACACACACACACACACACACACACACACACACCAGACAAACAGACAAGCCAGCCAGCCAACCAACCAACCAACACATTATATACGAATGCCGACTTACCGGCAAGAGTGGTCGCAAGGCCCTTCTTCCTGTGCCAAGTCGAGAACAGTATAAAATACGACAGACACACCAATTCCAAGAAAAATGACGACGAGAAGAGAGATCATTGAGCAGCGAAAAGTGCACGTCCTTCCTGTTTTTAGAGGCTGCTTTACCAAAGGCTCGTCGTCCTCGAAGTCGGGCTCAATCGAGTTGATGCTCGCATTGTCTGCAGTAGAACCCAGACTTGTTGCAGCTGCAGATGCAGACGCTCCGTGCCGGTCATTTTGATGCTCTGCAACGAGGAGAATACTAATTTTAAGTATTGGGGAACGTCTATTCTTTCGACTTACTAAAACCGTTGATCATGGCATGCAGGATAAGTCACGTGATGTAATCCTCGGACACCCTAATGCCTGTTTGCGTTGACATTGTCGGATAACATATAGATAGGTTGCATACAGTATACAAAATAGGTTATCTAAATATGTGTGTTGTGTTTGGAGGTTATCTATAGTATATAAAATAGGTTATATATAAACTACTGTGTTGTGTTTGGAGTCGAACGGTATCCCAGTGTCTAGACTCGTACTGATTTATTACTCAAAACAACATGCACAACCACTCAATTAAAATCCCTACGTCAGTGATTCGCTATCCGCAAGATGAAGGAAGTCTTGCTGCTGTCCGCATGCACTCCTTTCTTCTCTGTACAGCGTCTGCGCGGTTAATTAAGCTAGGCTGCTGCAACTAGACTCGAGCCAGTCTCTCCAGCTCCCCGCCTTCGTCATTCCCCGGATAGTCAATCCTCGCCGTGGAGACTATCCGGGGAATGACGAAGGCGGGAAGAGACTGGCTCGAGTCTATGCTGCAACATGTAAGAATCGCACTGTACATTCATGTCTAGTCAGCTAGGTGACAGAAAACTCTGTTTCTAGCTCATTTACATTACCATGTCCGCTATGTACGTGCATGAACACACAGCACGTCTACTCGACCCAGTCTCTCTTCGCCGTCGTCATTCCCCGGATAGTCAATCCTTGCCTGGTTTCAGACCGCCCACTGACGTCACTACATGCTGCCATTAGTGCGTGCCTTGCTGTTGCAAAGGCGTGGCGCACAAACACTTCACTAATCGCCAGGTGAGCGTTCCTGTCGCTTTCTGCGCCTAGATTCGCATTGATCTATGAGTTAGTGCGGCTTTGAGCGGGAGTTTTGTCTTTGTCAGACGGTCTGGGCGTCCTAGGCGTCGTTTGCGCTGAGTTTGGTTCCGAGTCTGAAGAGCCTAGGAATCCGATGGAAATGGTCTAGCTAGGAAACAGCTGAGACGCAGTTCATGTGTTGAAGTGTAATGCATGCTTGTCTTTGTACAACGCATACGGGGTCGTTGACTGCTTGGTTTACATCTTGCAGAGCCGTTTATTTATTGATACGTCTGATAAATAAACTCCGCGTCGTTGTGCACGCTGATACAGATCGCACTTAGTGCATTTAGCGACGTCGTGGGCGGTCTGAAACCAGTCTCGAGGATTGACGACGGCGGAGAGAGACTGGGTCGAGTCTACGGCACGTCTTTCTCGGTTGGGTCCTGCTAGACTGAAAGGATCGATGGCCGCAACACACACCAGAATACTGTGCTCCGAACGGTTACACAACTTGTATTCTAGAATCTACGTCTCGACTAACAGCATGTCCAACGCTTACAGCTCTCAACCCATGCACCTGTAGACACACACTAGGGTGTCTAATATCTATAACGCGTAATACTTCTGTTGTCCATTCATCGAGTCATTGCTGCATGTTGCTGCATGTTGCTGCATCAACGAACCCCAACGGCAGATGCTGTCAGGAAACCCCAATTATCACTGGAGGAGTAGACACCACAACCTCCAAAGTGCATCTCTGTAAAGAAGAAATACTTTCGAGGCATCTCGAGACCTGCTGGTATTGGTTTAAAGGTATTACGCCACCTATTAAAAATGCCAGGTACATGATAAGAACGGGGAGACAACTCATTATGATTTGGAAACAAGGCAATGTATGAATTCGGGTTGGCATCACAGTTGGTAAAGTCGATTGGAACTCCGTTGGATTTGTATCCCTGCACTGCACCTTTCACTCTAGCTGTAGCAGCGTCGAGTATGCCAACAAATAGGTAACCTGTAGCGCCCATTGTACGTTTGTTGAGTGGTTGTGTATAGCCAACATCACTGTTTTGTGCAACAAACAAGGGCTTGTATCTGAACTTGTCCAGTTGCTCGACGATTGAGTAGTACTGCTCAAACTTATCAGTCACAAAACGAAAGAGTACAGACGACCTTTTGGTCATCAGCTGACTTATGCTTGATGATGTTGCACTGGCAGTCACTGCCCGGGTTGAGACAAACGTGAATCCGCCTCCACCTACATCCATCTCACAATAGACTTGCATTTTGTTCGACCCTTTAGGTCGAATCCAGTATTCACCACTGGGTGCATACTTGTCCACATTCAAAAGATGCTGGCATGACTGTGCAGGCTTTTGGAGAGAGCCAATAGGTGCGCTTGTAATTTGGAGGTTCCAGAGAAGTAGCAACTGAATAAACAAATGAATCACACACGCGCGCGTTTGGGCACACACAGAAATCAACGACGTATACGTTACCTTTTGCAGGTACTCGTATGGGTCCCTTCTCAGACGATTCCTGCTAAGCTGTAACTCTGTATCTCGTACGCTACCAGATTTCTGCAAAAACATGATAACAATTATTGATACTTCACAACAAATATATACACTCTGAAATATTTTAGAATCCTTCCTAGAAATCTTGCACAGACACAGTCACACACCTCAGAAATAGTAGACTCGATGGCCTCAGCAGCAGCAGCACCAGCTGCATAGTAGAATACTAGCAGCAGTAACGCAGCAAACACCAACAGTTTTTCCATCATTCCTCGAGCTTTGGTAGACTGCCGACGATTTAGAGAGTCCGGCTGCAACCTGGTGTAGATATAGCTCTCAATTGTAACTTAATTATCGTTATCCGGCGTTAGGTTTTGCATGATAGCGAACAACAAACTTCCAAAAAAGGATGTGTTCACACTAGGGTTAGAAACCCGGGTTTGCGCTAATTAATCATAATTATCACCTTGCCGTGCAGAGGTGCTATCATGCGCAAGGTGTGTTCTCACTTGTTTAGTTTGTCCAGGTGCCTTTACTAATTAGTCATAATAGCTGTGTCAACTCTATCAGACTACAACTGATTGTGTCATGTACTCGAGCTACGCTACTCATTCCAGCGCAAGAATTGAAATGCATTCCGACCGCTTTCCGTGCCTCGTCCCCAAACTCTCTCGCGCTAGTCTTGTCCGGTGCCTTTATGACAATTCCAGGCGCGAGAGTCTGGTATCATCCCGTCTACTGTACTTCCTGCCATCTCTCCTTACTAACTGCTATAAGTGGACTACCGTCTACTAAGTTCCCCCCCCAACGTCATCAACTGACACCCCAACGTCATTCCGTGTTACAAAAACAAAAAATAAAAAAAACATTTTGAGAAAATGATGGGTATGTAGGGATGGGTATGTACTTAATCATGCACATCTCCTACATCACAAGCCAGTACTGTGAGTGTCACACACGACTCCTGCGTTTTAATTAATTTAAGTAAAAAGAAGGTAAAGACAGAGGACTTCTGCTGTAACGCACGCTAACGCATTGTTTCACGTGACACTCACAGAAACGTAATGGCATGCACGTGCACCAGATGGCATAATGCTGGAAAGTGTCAGCAAACCTGTCTGCACAATGTACAGTACCTAATCCATTTCGCGCGAAACTAAAAACCCGTATTTCCACTTGTTTTCGCGCGAAGAACAAACTTCCTGTAGTACATGTTATGATTATCACACCTGTAGTCTAACAAGTCAAGGTGTCTGCAGTAGAAGAGCCGAGTCATTAAAGTAGGGTATTTGAAAATCGTCTGTGTAAGTGTCTCCTAATATAAGAGTTACAATATTTGACCTGCACATACATTATCATATACTATTAGAGTCTAGGTTGTGATCAAGTGCCCTTTATGATAAACAATGAGTGTTGGAAAGGATCCTGCCATGCGCTGTCTAGAGACCAACTGCACTTTCCACTGTACACGTCTGTTGCAAACTAGAAATCATCTTGGAGAAGCACATGGGATGAAAATAACCGAGGAATTAACCACCTTCAAAACCTATTCCAGTTTGTTTCCTACAACAGTACAATTTAATCAATTTGTGTAATTGTGACTGATAGTAATCTTAAGTTAAACATTCCTGTTTCTTCTAAAACAAATAGCCTTGTGTGTGTGTGTGTGTGTGTGTGTGTGTGTGTGTGTGTGTGTGTGTGTGTGTGTGTGTGTGTGTGTGTGTGTGTGTGTGTGTGTGTGTGTGTGTGTGTGTGTGTGGACTAAGGTGTGTGCACATGCATATGTACTGTAGTATATAAATTGTACTATATCATTATATGTATGTACGTATGCATATGCATGTGTATGTCCACTCTTCAGATATGCACAGCAATGATGTCTTTACAGAAGACTTTGCGTACAGGTCTAGCTACAGCCTCGATATGTCTTCAAAGATAATGTACATTCCATTCAATCACATCAGCATACCACTACTGCATGTCTCCCTGTATCTAAAATACTTATGCGTACTATTCCGATTCTTTATATTGTTATGGTCTCACACCTGTTCAATTGTATACTCTTGATAATTGTGTACCGTAAATATAATACTGTAAATACTGTAAATAATATACTGTAAATAATATACTGTAAATCAATTCATTTTGCAAGCAAATATATTTAGCAATCAGAAGTCAAACTGTTTTCACAATCAATTTAATTTTGCAAAACTGACATTGCCTGTGACTGCTATGCAAGGACTTCGATACAAAATGCCTTGTTCAATCATAGAGGCACGATATCAATATCGTCAGCTATAACCACAGGTACGATCATCACTGACTACTGAAAATGTCTCACAAACCCACTTTGTTTTGCATGTGTTTTGTCTTATAAAAGCCAAACAACACCTATGCACAAACAACTCCATGGTTTTAACACAGTCAATATACTAATATGTTGATGTTGACTGTCTGTAAGTTGTCGATAACAACTTCAGCAAGTTATTAACTTGGAAAATTTGCCAGTCCTGGCAAAAATTACAAAATTCAAAATTATTTCATTTACAGTATTAATTCTGTCATGACATACTATTTATACGTACTACTCATTTTGTGATCTCAATTGGACAGGCAATGTATTAGAGTCCACAACAGAGAATACAACATATGACAAAATCATTGAGGCAATTAACACACTATAAGAATACCAATAAGTCATTGTTATACATGTGCCTATGCTAGGGTGTTCTGAACAAGAACATACACTCAAACTCCCCTTATCCGGGCAACTTGAGACCGGACACTGCCCATAACTCAGAAACGGCCACATCTGGGAACACCCCCACATTTCGCTTCTGCAGGGCAGGCGTCTGCGTTGGTCTAGTCTCAGACATCTTCAGGTAAGTCTTACAAGCTGTAAATAAGAAACTAGCACCTAAGTATGGCTATCTGTCGACAAGAAACTGGACTAGTACTGGACTTTTGATTACACGACCTTTGCCTCGACCTCGTGCACGTGGACCACGCGCAATACACGTGATGCAATTGTGCAATACGGGGGTGCCCGGTAGACGGACGTGCCCGGATATGGGGCGTCCGGATAAGGGGAGTTTGAGTGTACTGCTATGTCCTGGAACAGTAGTACGTATACCAGAGAGGGCCATTCAAAGTCCAATTAAAAAGAAGCTAGGAAAGTGGACGATTCACATTGACAGATTTCTAGCTTCTGAGAGCAGACAATGATCTGCAGTAAAAGGAGATGGTAACTGCCTCTTCAGAGCTATGTCAAAACAACTCTTTGGAAGAGATACCCTTCACCACCAGCTTAGGGAATTTCTTGCAGATGTCATAGTGCTTAACCGTGACAGATACCAACAATTCTATATTCCTTCTGAAACAACAACTTTTCGACAACAATAAAAATACATTCATCAACTAGGAGTGTGAGGAACACAGGTTGAAATTCAGGCAGCGAGTGACAGCTACCAAATGCCTGTGTATGTGTACTCTCCCCATCCCACAACTAGACAAATCAGGTGGCTACGTTTCAAGCCATCCTACAGTCCTCAAGTACCAGACACATCACAACTGCCACAGCTGTCTCTGTTGTACACAGAGCTGAATCCAGGAATTTTGAAAGAGGGGGTTCACCGTTAGCAGTTATTTATAGCATTACTAATTTTCTCTTTTCTAATGAAATTATATAAAATTATATAAAACTATTGAACCACGCCTATTGGAAAAGAGGGGGTTTAACCCCCTGAACCCCCTCTGGATCCGGACCTGGTACACCAATGGTCATATTGAAATAGCACAGACTGGTTTTCATTATGACAGCATATGCACTAATAACGGGCAAACTTTACAGTTTCCTGAGCTGCCAGATGAGGACAAAGAATATGAAGTCTGTAGGATCAGTGACAATGAAACCAATAGTGACAGTGATTAACGACGTCACTTCCATACCTGCAGAACAGATTGTGCTAGAAAGAATCTAAAGATTTAGTTACTTGGCAACGTTTGTAAGGTTTTTCAATACTGCAATAATCAGAGACTGGTGATAGTTTGTAGCTCTTGTACACTGTTTGTAGCATCGTGCTAAGACAAAGTTGTTACTTTACACCACAACTGCAGTGAGACCAATTTGATAATATACTAAGTTAATAGCAAACAATACACACACACACACACACACACACACACACACACACACACACACACACACACACACACACACACACAAGCACTGATACTGTAACCTGGTTACTCCACGAGGTGTGAAATTCACCTCACTCTTATGAGTAATAAAACAGTCTCTTCCTCAGTCTTGTAAACACGTGTTGTAATTGAGAACACAACAATTACATAACAAATTGGAATTTGAAAAAGACAGTTCTTAGGCAGTTAGAATTAGCTGGCCAAATTTATAGAGCAAAACATTAAACCAACAAAAGTCGGCATGTGACATCTATATACCCAGGATATAGTTGATGGTTAATACTGGCATCAATGACACTGGAGTGCTACAAGCTGTAGCAGAATCTGAGATTATGAACATACTGTGTGCATATTGTATGCATGTAGACTACATAGTAGATTTCACCTGGACTTTAATTGATGGCTGTTGAGAATTTCCTGTAACTGTATGGTAGTTACATATTTTGGGACTGGGACTGGTAAGATAACTAGCTTGGGAAAGTTTTGGGTATGACAGTGGGTATATATATAGAATAGCTACCTAAAGATACACTGTTGCTATTGCATGTCTATAGCTATGAACTAATTAATTAACCCACCTTCCCATGCACCACTTCATTGCCATATTACAATTATATGGTACAATATTTAAGCGTAATATTATTAAACAAACACACACAAGTATTCTCTAGTGATGCACACGTAGCCAATCACTCCTTTTATAAAACCACACACACATGCACGCACGCACGCACGCACACATACACAGACAGACAGACAGTTCAGTTCCTGAACCAATAACAAAGCTATTGTGTGCAGCTCGTCTTATTGCTCTGCCTAAGTCTTCAGGAGATGTGAGGCCCATTGCAATAGGTGAAGTGTTTCGACGAATAACTGCAAAGACTATCTGTTCTCAATACAAGGACTCTTTTAGTAAATTCTTTGCTCCTTTACAGCATGGCATTGCCACAGATGGTGGAGCTGATCTTTTGGTTCATCATGTTCAGTTGCTGCTAGATTCTCATAAAGATTGGGTGGTCATGAAGACTGATGCCAAGAATGCCTTTAATTCTGTTAAAAGGTCTCATCTACTTACTCAGGTCTCAAAACACTTTCCTGAGATGCTTCCCCATGTCAACCAAATGTACGCAGGCTTTGGTCCCCTTATCTACTTGCAAGGAGACAGCCCTGTCATACTGTCTTCTGAAGAAGGCATACATCAAGGGGATCCTTTGGGTCCAGTTTTGTTTGCTACTGCAATTCAGGAATTGTTGACCAAATTGCAGAATGATCATCCTTGTGTAGTGGTCTTGGCATATCTAGATGATGTGTTTCTAGTAGGCCCTTCTGATAATGTCTTGGCAGTCTTTGAAGACCTGAAGCCTATGTTCCATAATATTGGTTTGGACATTCAGGACACCAAGTGCGAAATTTACAACCCTTCATCTGTCGAGATCGAGTCACATACATCTATTCCTATCACAACAGAAGGAATATCTATTCTGGGAATTCCTGTTGGAAAGGAAGATTTCATGTCACAGGCATGTGTTACTATTGCAAAACATGGAGAAAATTTATGCCATCAACTACTCACTTTAGGAACTCAAGAAGCTATGTTATTGCTAAGACTCTGTCACTTACCAAGAATGTTTTACTTATCTCGAAGTGTTAAACCCAAAAGCATGCGAGCTGCTGCAGTTCTTCATGATCATCTATCTCGCTCTACGTTTTCAAATTTGTTACAAATTTCTGCCCTTACTGATGAAAAGTGGAAGCAAGCAACCTTGCCTATCAGATATGGTGGTTTTGGCTTGACATCATTACAAGAAATATCAAACTTGATTTTTGTGTCCTCGTGGGCTCATTCTGTGCATGAGCTGCCAAAACGTTTTGCAGCTTTAGAACCTCAGATTGATGTTTTGTTATCCTCAAAGAGTTCTGAAAATTCTGTAGGCCACATTCTTCATGAATGTTTAGATGCTGATCAATCAATGAATGATCTATTGTCTAATACTAAGCATCTGCAGCATCATCTGATAGATAAGGTCACGAAAGCTCAAGTCAATATTTTATTGGATAAAGAATCTGGAAAGGATTCAGCAAGATTACGTTCCTTGCAAGGAAAAGGTGCAGGCTCTTGGCTAAATGCCACCCCATCAACCCAGAATCTCGCAATTTTACCTGGAAATTTCCGCTTGGCGGCATTCATGAGGTTGGGAATGGCGATGCCCTTGCCTTTGTTGGCAGATGAGTACGAATGTGAATGTGGAAAAACGATCGATAGAGAAGGTTATCATCTATTGACTTGTAAATTTGGAGGTGGACCAGTGTGGTCTCACAACTGTATAGTTTCTGTGTGGGCAGATTGTCTCAGCCAGTTACATGTACCGTACTACATTGAGCCTAAAGATCGCTACACCACTTCCAGTGGAAGGCCAGACATCTATGTTGCGGAATCATTCTGCATGCCAGCAGCAGAATTAGACATTGCTCTATCACATCCATTCAGCAAAGACATCCTATCTAGAGCTGCTTATGTTGATGGTGCTGCCGCATCCAGAAGAGAAAAGATCAAACATACAAAGTATGACTCCCAGCTGCTACCAGGAGGGTATACACCAACAGCAATCCCTTTGGTATTTGAACATTATGGCAGATGGGGTGATGAGGCTCAACAGTTTTTAAAGACTCTTTCTCTCATGTCTTATGATGAGGACGGTCATCAGAATGCATCCAATTTTACAACATATTGGAGACAACGCGTATCAGTTCAGTTACAACAATGTAACGCTAGAGTGATTACCAGGAAGACATCCCGCTTACTGGAACATACAAGGAAAGTGAAGAGAATGAACAATACACACAATTATTAATGTGCTTTACTGTACAGCCCTATATAGGGCTGTTTTCTGTAGAGTTTTAGTTTGGTAGAGATTTTGTGCGATTGGGACAGTAGAGTTGCTTAGTTGTGTTGATTGTAGATTTCAATATTGAAAATATATGTATTGGACAGACAGACAGACAGACAGACAGACAGACTGACAGACAGACAGACAGGCACACACACACACACACACACGCACACGCACGCACGCACGCACACACACACGAGCACACTTCGTGTACCTTCATCCAGGTTGTGTGCAATCGAAATCTCTTCTAGTTCGCATCACGACCAAACGAGCTCCAGTTCTCAAGCAGTAAGCTTCGTTTTTACACTCAATCTTCGCTATCACAGATGAGGGAGTCAGCACGCTACCACCGATCAAGCGAAAACTAAAGTCACGTGCACATTGTAGATGTGTCACGCGAAGCAATAACTCTTGCTAGCGTGCGCTACAAAAAGTTTTCTGTCTTTAGCCGCAAGTACGCCTAGTGGATATCAATGACCACCAGGAAAGCACTGAACTTCATCGTCAACGGACCGTTCGCCAGACCACAGAAACTCCCCAACGACTGAAACAAGTCATAGTCTCATGGATAAAGCTAGAGAAACATGAGAAAGAAAGACAGACAAGTTTCTTAATTTCTCCGAAATACTTCTCTACTAGTTAATTGTGCTGCGGATGCGATCGTAACTAGTCTAGTCTAGACTGTACGACTTTGGAAAAATGCTGATTGTATCAATCATCTAACTAATGGTACAGTAAAAGTAGATTTAGTATTAGATAAAAATCGTAAATAACATTAATTAATAAATAAATAATAAAATAAATAAATTAATAAAATACTAAATAAGTAAATAATTGCCGAGCGTAGTTGCCGAGCGTAGCGAGGCTTCTAATCCGGGTCGCACAACAGAAAGGAGCGTGGTACTATATGGCTCTCCATCGAGCTCTTGGTATTTAATAGAGAAATTTGAGATTTGTGTGTACACCTAGACCATGGTCTAAAGTATCTAAGTCATTGTGTACACACAGATCTCAAATTTTTTCTCCCCACGACCACGTTTCATGATAGGAAAATCGTTTCCGTGTCCGACTACAGATGGGTCTGATCTTCGTTGAACTCACGAACGCGAGGCGCCTGCGGATACCGTGCAACTAGTAAAAAATAAAGCAAAAAGCGCGCACGAAGTTTTAAGCATACATTTCCCGTCAAACAAGTAATACCCTTATTCTCTAAAAGATATAATTCTTGGGTAAAATATATTGGTCTATAAATATCAACGAGGTGATTACCGTAGACGTGGACATTCCACGTGACCCAAATCATCATGTCTAACGTGGCCGACGTTGTTCGTGCCGGACTGCTTGCATCCTTCACAGGCGGTTGGTACTTCGACCCTCACGCCGGCGCGTTCAGCTTTACCAATGCGGCTCACCTCTATCTCTGGCTCTTCCTTTTCTGTTACCCCTTCTCTCTCTTCTTGGTAAGCACATACCAATTGTACCAATTGTACCAACTCCTCTGTTGCCTACAAAAATTGAATCCGTTATTCAGGCTGCCGGTTCGTCGCCTGCGGTCTGGAGTGTCTACCCTCTTACCATCGCTTTGCTCTTTCTGGTCGTGAAGTATTTGAATCGGATGCTGCATCGAATGTTTGACGGCGACACGGAGACGGGCGCGGACAGAGACGGCGAGGAGGAGGTCGAGGAGCAAAGTCGTGGCGGTAAGAAGGTTGTGGGAGCTGAGGAGGGGGACGGTGAGACCAATGGTGGACTTGGATGTGGAGCTATTCGTTTAGAGCGGCTGGCTGGCGGTGCGGAAGAGGAAAGGGAAGAAGAGAGAGCGTCGGAGTTGGAGACGACTTTTGTATGTGTTTCTGTTGTGTTGGTTTGTTTGTTCATCATGTAGGCGTGAAATCTGTAGTCCATGCAGTCCCTCTCTTGTTCTCGTTTTGTCCAGTAGAGGTGCCATAGAGGTCACACAGAATGCACACCATTGCAGTACCTATGTTGGAACAAATTGCAGTTTCCTAAAGTATTTTAAATTTACTTTATAAATAGGTACAGACGTGGGCATAGTTAAGGAGCCACTCCCATATCAGCTGAATAATGTAAATCAACAATTGCAGATTTATGAATATACCTGCGGACCAGCTGATTCTACATCAAATCATGCTATTTGGGTATTTATATTGTTCTGATTGGACGCTTTGACAATCTGTAGCAACAAAAGATTAAAGAATGACCAGACTAACCACTGCCACTATAGATTACCATGTCTAAACCGTTTATGTTATGACGTCACAAGAGCAGACTCACAGTATGCAAGTAAACTGAAACGTATAGTCTCCTCTGACATAAACAAAGTCATTTTATTGTTTAGAAGCTTTTTGAAAACAATTTTCATTATTAACTTTTAATTGATGGAACTGACAGCAAGAAGCAGTCATGTAGGTCACACATGATCACCTCCAATCTCAGACATGTGGATGGCACAATTGGAGCCATTACCTCACCATTATGCCTTGTTTTAATTGACTAAAAAGTGCAACTGTCGCTTTAGATGCATGTACTTACACTGTCTGAGAAAGTCCAATAATTTTTTAATCTAAGTCACATGCTCAGGGTGGCTCCATAATTATGCCCATGTCTGTATTTATTTGATAAAGTATTTCATAAAAATTATTAAATTAATATATTTTATAAATACATATTTATTTGCTAAAGTATTATACTATTTTACTAGTTAAATTAAATGGAAAGCATTGTTGGGGCAAGCTGAGAACAGACATGGAACACAGTGATTGGTCAAAAGAGTTTTGTATAGAAGAAACTCGAGTTTAGGTGTAGACAAACACAAACTGATTCTCATACACCTCTGCTAGCCTCGTCCCTAGACTCATGTGAGCCTGGGAGTGTCCGGTTCCCGTATGACACTTTCAGCGTCCCTTGTCATATGGGAACTGGACATTGCCAGGCTGAAAGTGTCATATGGGAACCGGACATTGCCAGACACACGCGAGTCTGGAGATGAGGCTAACCTTCGCAATGCAGAATGCAAACCACTTTATGTTACCTATAGTTTAGATTGACGTGATTACTCACACTGTGCATACTCTTACAAATATATTTACCTGTAAATTTAGCCACTTCAAATCAAGCTACGATTATTCATAGTCACAGCAGGAGGTGGACGCAAGTTTAGGCATCACCCGGAAGATGCACTACGTAAATTTCTTTGTAAAGCAACATGTCCTCACATTTAGTTGCATTTTTGGTCGCAAGTCCATCGTCGAGCCATCTCTAGGAGCTTGAAGCTGTTTTCACATTCCTTAATAGTCCTGTGGGAATGGTGTGCAGTAACCTGGAGAGCCATACAGCTATTACAGACACTTACACCTGCATTGTGACATCACAAACCATCATGTCTGTGATTGGCTCAAATAAACGTCGTTTTCAGCTGGTATGTACTATCACACACATCTCCACACAGTACAGTACACGTGGGAAGGGTCTTGCCAAGACTCGTTCCGATAAAAGAACAAATTATGTTTTATAAATTTTTATAAATATGTATCATGTGATAATATTTAGTAAGTGTGTGTAGTCAAACCTTTCTTTTTGTCTCATCTTATGGTGGGTTAGCGTTTGGTGAGGGCCCTTTTGAAGTTGCTGTGTTGATGCCTTGATTGTTAAAATGGTCAACTGAAGACTGGATTGGCTTTCCACATCATGCAATCCTATCTTGTCTTCTCTGGAACATAGCTGGTTGTCATCTCTCAGACTCTCTATATAAGCGGCTGATCTGTCAGGCAGTGTTTGTGTGTGTGTGTGTGTGTGTGTGTGTGTGTGTGTGTGTGTGTGTGTGTGTGTGTGTGTGTGTGTGTGTGTGTGTACATGCATGCGTGCGTATGTGTCTGTAACATCAATCACGCCAAAACTGCAAGGCCAATTGCCATGAAATCATGCATGAAGACTGCATTCCACACCACAATGCAAACACATGTTTGTGTGTAATAAAGAGAGCTACTCCTCAATGATTACACACACACGCACGCACGCACACACACACACACACACACACACACACACACACACGTGCACACACACACACACACAAAATGGCAAAGATGGCAAATGGATAAGGAGCTGCTGTTTGTTCAGCCAGATGGTTGGGCTCCTGTGCACTATGCAGGAGCTATGGAGCCTGGCCAGGTACTCGCAAGGGCACTGACTGCGATGCCAACTATGGTATGGGCACCCGAAATCCCAGCAGGACCCCAGTGGCTGATGAACTTTGTCACAGTCAGGGGCCTTTGCCACCCCAGTCAATGACCAGGGACTCATTTATACTCCTGAGTTGAGAGGAAATTGTGTGTGAGTTTCTTGCCCAAGGAAATGCCACAGCTCACCATCACTGTGACTTGAACCTGCAACCCTGCAAGGTCCCGGATGTAATCACTCCATAAGATGACTCTCTAATCAACTGAACTATCACACCACACACACGCACACACACACACACACACGCACGCACACACACACACACACACACACACACACACACACACACACACACGCGCGCGTGCAATGAGCATTGTGTATAGTGTACATTGTGCTGGTTCTATGACAGCTTTCTCTAACAGGTTACAGAAGCTGGAGAAACTTCTAATGCTGCTAAGTTTGCTGATGGCGAGCAAAGACAGAAACAAGTGTGGCTATTACTATGTACGACTGTTATGTACTTCAAATCATTTGTAAACGTTTGTAGGAGAAAGTAGACAAACTTGATTCATTTGGAAGAGAAACGTAAGTTAAGCATGCTGGGCAGTTACATGAGACAACTAATCCGTATTTAGATTAATTGAACAGTTACAATATTATGTATATGGTAAAACACTGAACTTGCACTAAAATTTTGCTCTAATTTGCACCATTGAAATCTTACCTTTCATCAGTCTTTTGGTACTTGGTAATTTTATACTTCAACAACTTGTTTTCAAAGTGCACCACATGCTAATGCAGATCACCACTTCTGCCGATGGAGATTGCAGTCATATGTATAGTATATATGTACAGACTCGTTGAGAAAACATAGTTTTACTATAAATGTATGTAATAGCTGGCTAGTTTGTGCATGTGTACTCGTGTGTGTGTGTGTGTGTGTGTGTGTGTGTGTGTGTGTGTGTGTGTGTGTGTGTGTCTGTGTCTGTGTCTGTGTCTGTGTCTGTGTCTGTGTGTGCACGCGCATGCGTGTTTGCACATTTGCATTTAATGTTAATTTACTAATAACTGTTATTCAACGTTAGGCGACTTACTGTAATAATATCTGTATATGTACAATCACTTTTCTGTAATCCTGATATGATATGCTTGTTCATATTCAAATTAATGATATTACATAGGCCCAGTGATAATTCTCACTCAGATGACGGCTTGCCATATATACCACAGCAACAGCGACCTGGTTTGTCATCCTGTCATTTTGCACATGACATCCGAGCAGTGTACTGTATCATTAGCGCACATTGAAGGGGAAGAGTTAGCAGCAGCTCTTGCCAGCTTGCCGAGAAGACACGTCAGTGATCCAGTCTTGTCTCTCAGAACGACAGAAGTCAATGTCACTGTACATGGTGATTAACTCTTATTATTATTATTTGTGTCATAATTGTTCTCATAAACGTCGTTCCTGGTGTTAGATGTGCCGTGTGAGTCTGTTGCCAGACAAGCAAGTGAAAACAGTGCACTTGGTTCGTCACCCGTGAAAGACACGGACATCACAACGTCTACATCAGATATAGAACCGGCCACCCAATCGATCGCAACGTCACATAGTTTAAGCGACGTTGCCAGTGTTGCCATCTCTACTTGCTCATACGTTCCGACTCCTCTCGAGCGGCTCAAACAACAGGAACGAAATAAGCAGCCAGAACTTGATGATGGCATCGTAGAAGACACCAAAACTAAAGATCAGATTAGAAGTGAAAACAATGTGAGTGATGACACAATGAAAACAAGAGACGGTGGCAAAATTGCTGCTGCTCTATTGACATCTCTGGAAGAGAGAACATCATTGAGGACGACACCTCTGAGCTATAACCCCGAGGAAGAGACAACACTGTTGAGTAGGACAACACGGAGTAATACTGTCGAGAACATGAGTGTGTCAGAAAGACTCGCTGCTGCTGGTGTTAGTGCGGACTTGGTGTTACAGTTGGCTGGAGGCGGCTCCTCCGATGGGTCTGTGATTCATATCGCGACATCTGACCTCGATACATCGGCGGGCGCCGTGCATTGTTACCAAGATGAGTTCGGTGTGTTGTGTGTGTGTGTGTGTGTGTGTGTGTGTGTGTGTGTGTGTGTGTGTGTGTGCGTGCACGCGCGCACGTGCGTGTGTATGCATGTGTGTGTGTGCATGTGTGTGTACGTGCACAATATAGACACCACGGTGTACTTGCAACATAATATATTGCTTCTGTGAAGGTCAACTTCAGGCATACTTGTTCGACGTGTCTGGTAATGGAGAGATGATTGAACTCAATATGCCAGTTGATATACCACTCGTGTCTAGCATTGATAGTAACCATTGGACAGTGTAAGTCAATATAGAAGAGAGACGTAAGACGAACTGACAGACCAAAGGGACTGCTAAAGAAACAGCACATATACACATGTGCAGCAGATTTGTGCTTTAAGATAAACCGAACGATTAAAGAGTCTTACGCTTATGACCTTTGCATGACGTGTAGTTGACTTGTGGCTCTGTTATGCTACTAACTGAAAGTCAACTACATAGTTTATCAGAAAAGTGTTTTACGACCTGCATAGCACATTGGAGGGAGGTTGTGTTTTAAGAGGTGTTTGTTTGTGTGTCTGTTAATCACTTTTATTTGAATATATATATATATATATATATATATATATATATATATATATATATATGTATATAAGCAGCTATACTACATGCAAAGCCCTCAGTGTCAGCTAGTGGCTAAAGTACTGAGTGGCATAAAAGTCACTTCTGTTGTCTCCAGTCAGTGAAGAGGACGTTGGCGTTGCACTTTTGGAGTTGGACTGAAAAGCGTTTGCTCCAGAAGTCGATAACTCTGCGTTTAGTCTTCCTACTTCATCAGATGACTTCTTTGCTATCTTTTTAAAAAGAATTTCCATCCATCAATCCCTCATGCTCCAAAGTGTTTCATTACTAATGGAATTGTATGGATGATTGAACCTCCTGCTAATTGTTGTTTGTCGTATTTTGCTCTCTTCCTGTTTGCTCTCCTTGCTGCTGTGGCACCATCAACACCAGCAGATGTGGGGAAGATGTCACTGCTCGGGGGGTGAGCAAGGGAGACGTCAAGATCGATGTTATATCCGGTGTCGGAGTCGAAAAAGACGATGTCAAGTTGTTGTAGTGATGTACCTGTTTCTCGGCTCCCTGCTGTGTTTGTTTGTCTGTGTGGCTGTGTCTGTTTGTCTGTGTCTGTTTGTCTTGGTGTCTGGGTGTGTTTATAAACATGATATGCCTTTTGAACGGCTTAGCATATCAATATGAAATTTTTAGAATATGAAAATCTTACCAACATTTTGGACGAGTTTGAAAATGACCACCCCTTTGAGTAGACTCCCCAAAGAAGGAATTAGTGAAATTTTTGATGACATGCGGGATATACGATACCATTGTAGATGACAAATTTTGACAAAATTAATTTAACTGCACTGCAGTCCAAAGGACAATGACACTACTACCTGGTCTACTACTCTTGTCGTGACTTAGAAGGTACTGTATGCAGTACTGTACTACGTCAATTGCAGAGTTGCTAATGAAATTTATTTCTGACAAAAGGCGACTTGGTGGACTTTGACGAAATTGTTACACGACGAAATAGTTACCGTATAAGATGAAACATTGGTGGGATTTATTTGGCAGTTTGCGAAGAAATTGACGGACAAAGCATATTGACTGATTCTATTTTGGTGGTTGAACATTGTTGTTTGATAACTGATAATATATATATATATATATATATATATATATATATATATATATATATATATATATATATATATATATATATATTCCTAACTTAGTGGTTTCCAACTACTGCATAGTGATGAAGAATTGCTGTGTCAGTGCAAGAACGTGACTCGCATGAACGTGACAGTACAGCTTCATCCATAGCCTCACATCCTCATTCACAGGCACAACAGACGGCAAGCAGGGATTACCAATCATCTTGTGGCGTCATCTGCATGATGTATTGCCACATTGCCATTAAATATCTGATCCACATGCCTGATAACATCAACATACCCCGGTGGCCAAATTAATGGCGGATTTTATAGGTGCGGTTGCTGATAAATCCGCCAATCCGCCAAAATACACTTCCTGCCAATATTGTACTCTAAATCAAGTAAATATTGTAAGCAAAATATTTCAAAAATTGCAAAATAATTTTTTGGGGAGCGATTTAATTTGAAACGTTCTAGAAGGCTATGCTAAAGACAGCGTCAACTTTAAAATAAGAATGACGGAATTATGAGGGCACAGCTACTATGCATGCGCCACTGGTACACATTGCAACCATAAGCATAACTCCTACAAACCATGTCACTGATCACGGGCCGAAGAGCAATAATCCGCAGGGTTCAAGACTCCTACAATCTTGTTTCAGTCAGACCCGAATGACGAGGCTAATCATGAGTCTGCATGGTAGTTATGCAGACTTTGAAGGGTCGCGGTCTACAGTTTGTAGACAATACGAAAAACAGACAGACGGTGATTATACGAGCAGGCAGTCGTCTAAAGTGCTTGCTATAATGTACATAAGTGTTGCTTTGTATCTTCCAGTAATTCGATGTCGTCTGTATCAACACTGGATACTAATCCTAACGGCACCAGACCACGACTTAGTGAGGCTGCGAATCGTTCCCAAGAGCACGATATACAGTCTATCCATTCCGAGGGTGTCACACAAGAACCGGAAGTGAAATATCACTTCAAACTTTTTTCAGGTTTTACACTGCCGGTAAAGTTTGATCGCCTTGCTCTAGTCACCGTTTTCGATCGGTTTGTCACATCTTGTTTACAATGTTGTTGTTTGTCATGCATTCGATTTTGTGTTTTAGAGATAAGAACTGGCTGGATATAATTCTGTCGGCTTTTATGGCGACAGCTGTCAGCATCCTGGGCTATTGGCTTTTGGTGAAGGATTTTTATTTTGACTTTTGGATTCTTTGGTTCTGCTTTGTCATGGGATCATGCCAGTACTGTCTGATGAAGGTAAGCTAGGTGGCCCCCACAGGGTGTTTTCTAGTGTGTGGAGGTTGCTACGTTATCTGTTGTGTCCAATACACTTTCTTAATTAGCACACAAATTGTAAATTGAGTAGTAGTCATCCGATATGAGTAGCAACATTTTTATTTGACTTACACCAATGGTGTATGCATACCAACAACAGGCATGATGCCAGCAAATGTGACGTCTCTGTATTTGTCTGGAAAAACAACGTCTGGTCCAGCAGTTCTTGCTTATGATTTATGGCATATCTGAGTTGGTGCATACCATAGACAACTGACTATCATGATTGAGATGGCGTCTGCTTTTAGGATATTGCTCATTGTACTACTTTATAAATCTGCAATGTATTTCTGCTGACTTGCTTAGACTCTGCAATGATCATATTTTGGTATGGTTGGAAACCATATGCCATGACATTTTAATCACGGAAAGCGTAACAAAGGAAAGGAGAAACTTACACACAGATCAAAGCCATTTCAATGGGACTGCTTAACTTAGCAAATGATTTGTGTAGCCAATTTAAGTTACAAAACAGGCCGTTTATTCTAATTGCTTTATAACGCATTACCACAGTAGCACTTTATGCCACTTTGTTATAAAAAAATAGTACACACGGTGAAATGCTACTCACTGAATACACTGCAGTTACAGTACACTGTACTACAGTACTTACAGTGTCTTGCACTACCATAATGTCGCGTATTAAAGCTGAGACTCATTTACACACATACTGAGTTTGCCAGCAGGCTTCTTATTTAAGACAGGCTTCAATTCAAGACAGGCTTCTTTGCAACACAATGTTTCATCATTGCTATTGTTGCTTTCTACTCCACTCGTTTACTATGAAATCTGACTGACACCCAATTTCTAACAGAACGATTTACAACTTTACAGAACAGCTACGACAACAGGAACAGTAGAAGATATTGTAAACTAGGGTTGCAATCGGTTATCGGTTATCAGTCGATATAGACATCAGTTTACATCGGAGTTGGTAAATCTTGTGTAAGGTGCACTGATAGGTTGTGCATGCGTAGTTGGTTTGTTAAGGCCACGTGAGTTGGTGCATGTTGGCAAAGAAACAGAAGTCTTCCATTTGGGAGCATTTTGAGGTAGCTGAGGACTTGAGGTTCTTGTCCTGCAAGGCTTGTAAACACTAACATCAACGATTTATCTGTAAACTTTAATTTAATTATATCAGATATTGGTATTGGCTATTGGTATCAGCTTTTTTGCTTGGATATTGGTATATTGGCTAAATACCCTTATTGGTACAACTTTATTGCAAACTAACCCTTAGTTAGTATGCTTTCATCCTGTGAATGCGCTTTTGAAGCTGTGACGTTAGAACTGACACTTGCCAGCCTGACCAAGTGAACTTGAACATAATGGTGCACTGTTTCCTTTGGCTGTAGTTCCTGTTGGCATTGGAATGAATGCAATAGAATGAAAAGGAGATCGTAAAGCAGAAAACTGTGAAAACAGCTGACCGACAAGTGTAATTCCCGTGGATGATTAATTAATAAATTTATTTGGCCAAATGAGATTGCTTAAGAATGACTTATCATTTACAAGCCTTGGCTTGTATTCAAGATCGGCTACCGTTCCAGAGACAACATTGAAAACATCAGCTTCTATTTGAGATCAGCTTTATGTGACATTACAGTATGCATGCATTGCAGTTTTAAGATACGTGTTTCTATTTGCATCAGACCTGAATTGATTTGCAATTTGTAATGCAAATCTGGTTAGATTATGCCCCATGTTATGGGTCCATCTCTGCTTAGATTTTGATTGCAAAGCCTTCTCGCTGGTACAGTACACGGTAATTGACTAAGAAAGTGATATGTAGTAGTTGCATTAATTTGAATAGGCAAAAGAATGGCCGGGCTTTGAATCCGAGTTACGATGCCAGAAGTCAAGAACTGTGACTGCAAAATATGTGGATATCTAATGTATAACACAGCGAAGTGTTTGGAGAAAACTTAATGCAATTTTGCTATCCTGCGAAGAAGTCTTGACGGTGTTTTTGAACTTACACATTTGTTTGCTTATACGTAAAGTCGTGTGTATGCAAGTTTTGTTTGTATATTGTATGTTATTGTATCTTGTCATAATGGGCTTGTGTTGTTGTGTGTGTTATAGAGTGTTGATCCTGACTCTGCTTCTCCTGCCCATGTGAGCTGTTTGGCATATTGTGTGAGTTACATCGTCATCTTTCTTGTTATGTAGGGAGACGGTTCTATTAATCGCCTCAGCCGAGCCGTCTACTTTTGTATCATTGCAGTCATTATCCTTATCGTGGATGCCATTATCTCATCAAACAGCGAGTGGGATAGCGTGCGTCTTTATGGCTTGCCGCTTTTTTCCAGGTCGACAACAGAGTTAGTGAGAGATGCATTGGCAGGTTGTCATGGTAACACACATTTAGTGTGCTCTGTGTGAATATTTGGCATTTGTATAGTTGTACTCTTGTGCTTTCCCATTTTGTTTCTTCTGGGATTGCTTCCGCAAGTGAACACGTTTGCAACTTACGTGTTGGAGCAAGTGGATATTCACGTGTTTGGAGGAACAGGTCTGTAGTAATACGAGTGTATGTGGGTTGTTTACTTGTAATCACGGTAGTCTGTCTTGTCATTGCTGTTCCTGTCTTCAGCTGCTACCAGTTTTGGGTCGGCATTGTTTAATCTGGTACGAAGTATGGTCTCAGTGGCAGTTCTGTATGGATTTGCTTATTCTGCTTCCAACGTACGTAGAGGTCATGTCTTTGTAATAATTTATTTTTAATTTAATTTTTTATTTTATTTTATACTAGTCCAGTAGCCTGCTCTTTGCCCAGGCCAATTAATAATACGACCCACAGGGAAGCACCATCCCGCAAAAGTACTTCGTATACATTGAGAATGACAGACAAAATTCAGCTTCAAAAAGCGACTGCATTGTATTTATATAGTTGTTTTGAGAAATTGCAAAACTGAAAATTGCCAACAGTATTTATGATTTTTGTAAAATAGTAACATTCATTAGAAATCCTTGCTTGATCGTCCTTGAAAAGGGATCCTGCTTGTCAAACAGGCGGGTTTGCCATAATGACAACTTTTGTCGCTGTGCTGTAGCCAAAATAGCAGAGCGTTTGTGACACCACAATAGGTGCCGCAACAATGAGTATATATAGCTGTAGGATGACATGAAGAACTACAGATGAACGCCAGCAATGCACAAGTATAGGAAACACACTACCGGAAACATCACTAGTTGCTATTCCAAAGTGAGAAAAGGCCGCATGCTAAAGGAGAAGCGAAGAAGGTGCAGCAGTTTGCAAGCGCATAGGGAACAAACTTTTTGTGACGTCATGATTTTCAAAACCTAGCACAAAGCAAAGTACAGAGCACCGGCCACCGCAAAGAGCACCAGTTGCTTTCCGAAAGTAGAGAAGGTCGTATGCTAAAGGGAGAGCGGCAAGGAGCAGAGGTTTGTGAGCAATTGCCAAACAAAAAGTCAAAATGGGTACGCCCATGGAACCACTTTCTTTTATATACATAGATTTTATTTTATTTTATTTTGTTTTTATTTTTCTTTTAGTTTGATTTGTTATCATTTATATGGTGAAATTTGGCAGAGTGGTGCAAAATGTTTGTTTCATTTTGAAGAGTTACAAGCCTAACAAAACGGTCATTTTTTCTGTGTTTATTGGACTTCTTGTTGGAGTTTCGTATCTTCAAAGTCGACTCGTCAGTTGTCCCAAATTGATATGGTGCGATTGTTTGTGGTTTTGCGTGGATCGTTCTCACACTGCTGTTGTTGAATTTAGGGAGGTCGTTGCACATGCATTTGGCTTACAGAACGAAACTGCTGTGCCAGACGGTGACGTGGAGGATCCTTTGCCTCTCCAGCTGCGAACTGCTGTTGTAAGTTGTTTCATTTTTGTGGTAAAACAAGGAATGTTTATGATCTGTCACTTCTGTGTGCAGCGAAAACGTCTCTCTGCTGATATTTTGACATCTTTAGTAGTGACTGTCGTGTTTGTAGGTGTTCATGCCAGTTCAGCTTTTGCCACTTTACAGGTAGAACAAGTCACTTTTGAGCGTATGTAAAGCATAGCATGTGGAGTATTTGTGCTTTGATTGCATTACTAGTTTTAGTGAAGGGATAGTAGACACTGGCAACTGAGCCATAGCACCACACTTTAGCTCAGTTGGTTAGAGAGTTATCCAATAGAGTGTGTACATCCGGGACCTTGCAGGGTTGCAAGTTCAAGGCACAGTGATGGTGAGCTATGGCATAAATTTTCTTGGGCAATTGCCTCTCTCAACTTAGGAGTATAAATGAGTACCTGGTCTTTGACTGGGGGACTAGTGGCCATTGGCTGTGATGTGATGTCAGCCACTGGGGTCCAGGTGAGACTTCGGGTACTCTTGTGAGTACCTGGCTTGGCTCCAGGACATTTCTAGCGCAGGTCCAGACTTTTCTTGAGTAACTCACAGGAGCCCTGCCATTTTAGCTGGGGGTGTGACCAGTATCTGGCAGCTCCTAATGTTTAGTTTAGTTTTAGTTCACACTGGCAACTGGATCGCAATCCGACCCCAAACAGCGTGTCTACACCTAATCCACTTTGAGGCAATTGTAATTCAATTGCAATAGATCTAATCCACATCAAGAGGTGGATTCGATCCACATCAATTGTGATTGTAGCACCCTAGCTTCGCCTGCACCAATCAGTGTCCAGAATTCGCTTACAATAAATGACATATCCCACTTCCGCTACATATTGACCGGTCAATAAATCGGGCCGTATAACTGCCTGGGGCTACTGGTTTATCAAGATGTGAATTGTTTGTGAACATAACAATTAGGCTACTGAAACATATCTGTCAGCCAGAACAAACAATACGTGGGTCTACGGATGCGTATGGAAATCATAATGAGTTCTTTCATGCGTGTAGCAAGTACAGACCTGAGCAAACTAAACTGAGAATCGTTCTTCTGGAAAAATTAACCGTGGTTAGGCGTCCAGCTATAGAAAGATACTTGGGCGCACAGAATGCTGTAAACCAGCTACAAGGTAGAAGGCGGATACGGCTTTCCATCTTGCCTCCGAACTTCATGCACAAACCTGCAAGCCAGTAGTTCATTTCTTTGTTGTTCGTAACATGCAGATCATGCACATACCGCCCGAGCGCTCCCTCTTCAGTTGGCTACTTGTTTCTCCATTTTTTCCATGCGTTGAACACTCTAACCGTGCACATGCAGTAGCTTTTGTGGGGTTTGAGAGAACATGCAAATCAAGAAAGTTATGAAAATTACTGGATGAAATTGGAAACGAGATTCAGAAGACTGCTGATCAGAAACAACATCAACGTCTAGCAGTTTACTAGCTTCCAAAAAATCAATAACTGGCAATTCTGCTGTTTCAATGCCCAAGTCGATTTCAGAACATTTTGCTACACAACTGATTTGAACTTCCGCGCCTAGAGGATATCAACGTCTCAGCTGGGTGCTACAAGTCGGTTATAGACCTTCTGGCAAGTGTATAAACGAATACATCCCGCTGCGTCCAGCTTGTTAGCACACAGACTTCGCCCTGTGCTAACAGGCAGAGCGGGGTGTATTTTGTTTGTACACTTGCCAGCGGTCTATAACCTATACTTAGTTGAATCCAATTATAAAATAATGGCGATTATCTTTATGTGTGCAATGATTCTAACCCTCCTCACTCTTCTTTGTTCTCGCTCAATTTGATTTGCCTTACATTGCTGTATCAAAGATTTCCACAAGCAAAGGGACCCACACGTACACATCCACCATCTTAAAATATATCAGTCACGTGATACCAAAGAGAGGTGGAGATATTGTTTTCAAAGTGCAGTATGGACGTTCGCTATCTTGATTAGATCATGGTCAGATTGCCATCCTACTGGATCATCTCTGGTCTAGTGTGGGCAGTGGTTTAAGGCTGGTTTACAGTAACTTATACAAAAGCCGGGCGTCATCTCAGTGTAACACCAACATAACGCCAGCGTCCTACTGTAAACATGTTGACATCTTTTGCTAGGACACTACGTTCTGACCAACATCAAGACATTGGACTAGACCCGAGCTCTATTTGAGCGTCAACGAACATAAACCGGAAATAGTTGGTTTCTAACTACCAATCGGTTGTCACACTTTTACTCATGTGATCCAGTTGTCTAACATGGACAACGAAGAAACTTGGTAAGAAGGCATACAGCAACGTGCACTAGGAACGGCCTTGACCTCAGACACTTTTCTCAGCTGATAAAGATGTTGCTGGGTTGTGCTCAGACATGTTACTGTAAGTCAATCACGTGACTGGCCTGCACTACTATACCTAGTGTTTCACACATCGGTAATAAGTTTCAGCATCTGACTACATTTATGGTATATGTTGGGCTGACACTCGGCTTTCGTAATTACTGTAAACCAGCTTTTAGTCTTTATGGGTATGACACCTGAAACATTGGAGACGTTAACTACTGTCATATGCACCAGTAATACGTTTCGCACATGCAGATCTGGCAGTTGTATTTAAATGATGGAGCATGACATTATCTTTAGTTGTGTAACTAGCGTCGTTTTTTTCAATATTCATTTGAACATGCTATTGTGCATGGATGAGTTTATTCCTATGTGTACGTTTTGCACTGGTTGAAAATAATCAAAGCAGTTGTTGCCTACACACAAGATGCATTGTAGTCCACAGCGTTCGTGAACAAAGTATGGGCTTTTCTTACAAGTGTGCCTGCTACTCGAAACATGTAGTAAACATCAGTGACAAGTATAGAGAATAAGGGACTGATTATATTTTGTTCATTTGGAAATATTTGGGAACGTGCGTTCTGTTGTATTGTGGATAAGAGCATGTGTTTTGTACTTTGTTTGGTACTTTGTTTGTACTTTGACTTTTGGGTGAGTTTGTGCTTTCGTATCTGACTTTAGCCGGATCTAGAGTCAACTCTGTATATCATGGCTGCTGTCATTGGAATCGTTACTCATTATTTGCTGCCACAACTGAGAAAGCAGTTGCCGTGGTTGTGCTTTGCCAATCCGATCTTGAAGTCAGCTGAATACAAACGATACGAGGTGACAGGTAGGTTAACATTCGTACAGTGTGTGTGTGTGTGTGTGTGTGTGTGTGTGTGTGTGTGTGTGTGTGTGTGTGTGTGTGTGTTTGAGTGTGTGTGTGTGTGTGTGTTTGTGTGGTGTGTCAGCTGTGTTTTGTGATTGTGCAGCCGCCGCCAAGCTGATGTGGTTCGAACGTATGGAGTCATGGCTTGGCTTTCTAGAACGCAACGTCATGTATCCAGCAGTTTTTATGAGTGGATTGACATCAGGCTTTCCATCAATCCTAGAGAAATTTGGCTCAGGGTTAATATCAATATCAAACCATACTCATTTCTCAATATTTGTAAACATTGTGAGCTTGTATACAGAGCTGGAGCACTTATTGTCACGATATGCGGTCTAAAAATGATGCAAAACGGATTTGTCCGTACCTCGTGGCAGTTTGTTGTCGTTTCGTTTACAGTCCTTCTGTTCAAATACGATTTCCCCAAGAAAGACTCATCATACTGCCAAACAGCATTCTGTTCGGAAACGTTTCCTATTGACTACTTTTTTGTTGCATTGTTTCTAAGCAAGGTCGGCAGTTTTGAATTAAGAGTCGGTAAATGAGTAATAAACATTTTTTGTTTTCTAGTTTTATGAGTTGGTGCAGAAGATGAAATTTGTTCTTGTCTACATTGTTCCTTGGCAGATACCTTGGGGCTCTGCATTTCATGCGTTTGCTCAGCCGCTGAGCATTCCACGTTATTTAGATTCTTGTTGATTGAGAGAGACAACTTGACTAAGGTTTGTTTGTTTGTTTTAGATTCTGCGATGTTGTTTTTCCAGTTGGTTGTTTCTGCTGTCTTGTCTGCTCCGTTGAGCCCTTTGGTGGGTAGTGGTATCTTCCTCACGTCGTACGTTCGTCCCGTGAAGTTTTGGGAGAGAGACTACAAGTAAGTTGGATGATGTTTATGGAGTGTGGAACTTGACTGAAAAGAGTGTAGTCTCATCAGTCGTGTTATCTGTCTTGTACTTTAGAACGTGATAGGTTGGATGATACTTTTGTATGTACTGTGGAGGAATTCATGAGAGCACGAAGAGCATAGACTTTCTTTGCCTGGGGTTGCAACAGACAGAGACAGACAGACAGACAGACAGACAGACAGACAGACAGGACAGACAGACAGACAGACAGCCACATAAACAAAATAGTCGTAGGTAGAACCAAGCCCTATTGGCTTGGGTAGTATTTAGTAGCTTTCCTTAGATGGTGTACAATAGTTCAATGTTTGAAAATATATGTATTGACAGACAGACAGACAGGCAGACAGACAGACAGACAGACAGACAGACAGACAGACATAGACAGATATGTTTGTTAGCTTGTCGTCGTTGTAATGTTCAATCATTTGAAGAATATAATACCTTTGACAGACAGACAGACAGACAGACAGACAGACATACCATCACATATGCAAGCGCACTCACAAATGGATGGATATTCCTGTTAGTACAGTACACTAAAGATAGCACCCCCTATCACACACACACACACACACACACACACACACACACACACACACACACACACACACACACACACACACACACACACACACACACACACACACACACACACACACACACACACACACACACACACACACACACACACACACATTTTAGATAAATTTGCTGATCTTTTTCTGGCAGAGATTTCTTGTTCGAAAGACGTTCATGCATGTTCTGTTGAGAGGTCTCCATCTAGACATAAAATATTTGTCGTGTACATGTAAAACTATAGAACTGAAGACATAGAGTAGCTCAAGATTTTGTTAGTAGCATCTGCAGAGCTGCTATAGACTATTCAAAAGAAGAAGAGTATTAATCATCTTTACCTATCTCTGTTAATTCTGTCAATTTTCCTATTTCTGTAAATGCCAAATTATTTAATTATTGTTTATTATATGTATTAATGACCTGACATTGTATTACCTCATATTACCACTAGAATGACCTGCCAACTTAATCTTTGTTTAGTACCAAGAGAGTTGATCACTCCAACACACGTCTTGCAGCTCAACTTGACAGAGATCCTGGTATGTCTCTAGTGTCAACCTACTTTCGGTCAATAACTTACTTGGTGTTAAATTACAGGGGGAGATGACAACAATTTGAATTCCATATTTTATGAACATCTCACTCGTTCTCTACAGCAGACGTTAGCTGGTGATCTTGCACTCGGACGATGGGGACAGTACACGACGGGCGATTGCTTTATCCTTGCTTCAGACTATTTGAATGCGCTAGTGCACATTATCGAGATAGGAAACGGTCTTGTGACGTTTCAGCTTCGAGGACTGGAGTTTCGAGGTGCTGAAAGTTTTCTTATATTTACTATAGTTGTTATTGTATGTTGTTGTTGTTATTTGTTATTTTATGTTGTTGTTATTTTGTTGTACCATATTTCCTTGTATATATGGCATGCCCAGGGCTCGAAAAATAGGTCGTCAAGTCGTCATTTGACAAGTTAAATTTACAACTGACGACTAACATTGTAGTCTAGGTTGTCAAATGACGACTAGAGCAGATCAAGGCTTTTTAGTTTGTAATGGCTTTCCCGGTATGCAGGCGGATAGATGTACTGTACTGAAACATGCGCTGTTTTGACGCTCACATTGGGACATTTGTTGTACAATGACATGTATGCGTAGTAAATTATACACTAGCAGCGTACGTTGACAAACTGCTCACATCCCGGATAATGAAACGGGTAGTGCGAGAGCCATCTCAGGATTCTGACAGAGTAAATGCATAAAGTTTGTGAGCAGGGAGCACGCGAGGATGTGGAGACAATGGTAAATCTTGTAGGTCGAAATAGGTAGATACGATTTTAGTTGCAAGAAACGGACAGTTTTCCGCAATATGATATGTGGAAATCTGGTTGAAACCCCGCCTTGTTTGACAAAGGAGGTGGTATGCGTAATCACTAATTCAATTAGCTATCACTATTGTTTTCCCTGCCTCTGCGAAGATGTCTTAGCTCTGTCTAATGTGTAACACGTCCTACCATTGGCTCAGTGGTAATGTGTTGGATACTCTTGGTTACATGCCATTGTGAAGTACGGAATACTGCGCTGTATGCTTGCACTGCACTGAAGTTTAGAATGCTGTATAAAATAGCGTTATATCACTAAATACCATGATTGATATCAACATAACATCTTAGACTAAAATTTTGACAATCTAAAATTTTGGAAACTCGTTAAATGATGACAACTAGTTGGACCAATTTTTGAGCCCTGCATGCCGGTCACTGACAGGATTAGCAAGTGTATACCCGAGGTTTAAAGGAGGGAAATTACAAATAGTGTACGAGTAGAGTCGATTTCAATGCACTCAGAAAAATTTTTCATGCTATTTCTACTGCCTCATCATCTGTGCTGAAGTATAGCAAACAATCCTCATTTTCGTGTTGATGGTATATGACTGAGGGTGTCCCCAAGATTTCTTCAAGGCACGGCAGAAATTCTACGACCACGCTCACTCTAAAATTTATGACCATGCCCACTTTAATTTTACTGAGATGCTGTGCTTTGCAAGCTGTTGTCACAGAATGCTCAGACACAAAGGAACAAAGTGGGTTATCGTTGATTAATCTTAGTTCATTGTGCTTGACCACATGATAGCTAAAGTCTGTGGGAAAATGTCCAGACACAAAAAAGTTGACAACCTACATAGGAAGGGCCAGATATCTACCTGGTTTGTTATCATATCTGGATGCCTAAATGCTTTTGTCAAAAATACGAACAGATACTGCCTTATATAGTGGACGGTGCATGACAACCACTGACAGTCTGTTGATTTGTGAGTACACTGTACTTCTATTACAATTACTATCATATGGCAGTCTTTGTCCTAATTGGTCTTATCTTCAAACCAAGCATCCCAGAAATGGTTGAGTGGAAAACGCGGATCCACGGACTCACGTCCAATATATATTTGGGCATGTCAAATAGACTGCAGCGACTGGTCTCATTTTCTTTCGTGAAAACGAGATGGGGGAGCATGCACTAGCCTACTTGTAGTGGACGTACGACACCTTGGAGTAGAAGGTCAAATTCAAATGACATTCTCTTGTTACTCAGTAACTTAACTGTTCTGATTGAAATTTGTCGTGTGACGCCTTTGATATTTTCTACAGTAAGTACACGTAGACACAGATACAAGCAGAGGTAGAAGTAACGAAAATTGTGCATGTGTCTAGAGAGCTTCTGAAGACGTTTCTGCTTGCAGATCGAGTTTCTCACGTTCTATTGCCATCTAGCTCCTGTACTGCACCCTTACCATGTTGCAGTGGCATACAGAGAAAGCTGTGGAAGGAAATGTCGTGTCTAGATAGACTTGCTATAGCTATAGTGTGTAACTCCAGGCACACGGTAGGGTGTTTCCACGGTTGTAAGACACATAAAACATGACAGACGGCGACTATAGCTAGACGGAGACCATAGCTAGACTCCTCGTCACCCATCACCACTCTGAGGATGAAGTGTATCTGGGAACGTGAAAGCGTGGCGAGTTGGTGACGCATCTAGACTGTACACCTTTTGGAACACCGGTTTATGAGTTGGAGCACTGATAGAAAGAATGAAGCAACTAGTAGTACCTGCAACAATAACGGACAGTGCCAATAAGTTCTACTACTGTACTAGATGAAAGATAATTGCAGCAGAAAGCGAGCAGCGGGGCAGTGTATATCCGAGATGCCCAAATATATAACTTGTACGTGGAATCGCGTGGATCCGTGGATCTGTGTTTTCCACTTAGCCCCCAGAACTACTTGTTAGCCTCAAACAACTTCTCATTTTTCAAATGCAAATAGATGTCCATTGTCTTTATAGCTAATCACTGCCTACTCATGCAGTAGAGCTGCAGTAATAAAGCACAGCAGGTCTGTCCTAAGTGGAAGCCAAGACATGTCAGAGCGTCGTGCCTTTGTATGCTGGGGACAAGCTGTAGTCACACTCAGAGTCACGCTGTCTTAGGGAATCCGCCATTTATGGACATGCCCAATAGTTACTTTCTGACTGCTCGTTGAGCCGGGATCTCGAGGCTATCACCCGTTCTATACCGGCATACCTCGCCTTATACCGTCATGCCTATATATATATATATATATATATATATATATATATATATATATATATATATATATATATATATATATATATATGCGGAAATACGGTATTTTGTTTGTTGTTACACTAATACCTTGGTTATCTGGGCACCTCGGGACTGGGCACTGTCCATAACTGGAAAATATCAATATCTCAGAGGGTCAATTACCACACCGATAGCACGTCATCCAAGAGAGGAAACTGTGATCTCCGTACAATACACCGCTGCTTGGCGACAGTTGGGTACTTTGCACCGAACACGTAGCAAATGATCTTTTCTCGATGTTTCCAAATGTCTTCAACAGTTGACTTCGGCAGTTCAAAAATCTCAGCTACACGACGTTGAGACTTCCCTTTCTCGATTTCTCTTACGTTTTCTATCTTTTTCTCAAGTGTGACCACCTCCGCTTACTGGTTGCCATTTCCATGATGGAAAATTGTGCATGCGCATTCATGTAGGAACGTTTTTGCATGTGATTGCTGGGACTTCCCGGTAGATTGAGGTGCCTGGAACTTCGAGGGCCGGATAATCGAGGTATTAGTGTATTTTATTTTGTTGTGCAGGAACTTACTGTCAGCAGAGAGAAGTTGAAGCAATCACAGAAGGTGTCAATGACGACGAAGGTAAAGTCATACAACTTCCTTTAAGAGATGATGAGCAAATAATTATTTTTTCTTTTTTTCTGTTTGTACTGCCAGGATGTTGCTGTTGCTCTCCCGGTCACATTCCTGGAATGTTGTCCGTCAACGCCGCATTCTCCACCCGCTGGCTGGCATGGGAAGTAACGACGGAGAAGTACGTTTTAGAGGGCTACAGCATCACAGACAACAATGCGGCATCCATGCTTCAAGTCTTTGAATTGAGAAAGATCTTAGTCACATACTACGTGCAGGTAGTACACACAAATAGAATTACGGCAATCACATGGGTAAGAGTACGCCATTTGCTGGCTTATAGGCAATAATATACTACGCGTTGACATCGCCGAAGCTCGAAGAATGGCTTTCCATGCCTGCACTCGAGGAGAATGTCTACACAAAGCAGCAAAATGATTTAAGTTTTAGGGACGTGGATCCGGCATTCCATGCGAGCGTCGACGAAGATTTTGACGAACGTGTTAGGGGCGTGTCAAGAAAACGGTTTGTGGAGATGTACCACTCGTGGATAAAGTACTGTATAGAGAGGGGTTCATTACAAGTGCGTGACCATAACTACTAGTTTGTTGATTATGTTTGATTTTTGTGTGATCGAAGGTCGACAATGCAAAACAGCATTCAATCGTCAGCTTGTGTTTCTCTCTCAGCGTTTTAGGACGACGTGCTCTGGGATCTGCTGCACAGAACCAAATTACTGTGTACGTTTGATGTGTTACATTTCTAATGTTTCATCGTCGTAATGTTTGTTTGCTCATTCAGGCTTGAGTCTTTCTTGTACGGCCTTCATGCGTTGGTCAAGGGAGATTTCAGGATTACGTCGTCGAAAGACGAGTGGGTGTTTGCCGATATGGACTTGCTGAACAAAGTCGTGTTAAGCGGTGTCAGGATGGCACTGAAGTTGCATCAGGTTTATCATGATAATAGTGTTGAGAGAGTGTTCTAATGATTGACAGTGATTGTTTATTAGGATCACTTTGCTGCGCCTGACGAATACGACGATCCGCAAGTGTTGTATGATACTATCAGAGACCTCGATGAGACAATGGTGATATGCCATGAAGGCGATCCCGCGTGGCGACATGCCGTACTCTCCAGCAGGCCGTCGCTCTTGTCATTACGGTAAGTTTGGTTGCCCTTTCAGTTCATTTACTCTTTAATCATGTGAGTGCATGTATACATTCATTTTGATCAATATACAGTAAGCAAATATACACAATGCAAACTACTCTAAGTGTCTAGCAAGGCAAAGTCCTCTGACAAAAACCTTTTCAGGATAAGCCTGGTGTTATATTGGCGTAATCTTACGTGTAAATTAAGAGCTACATTAAAGCCTGGTTTACAGTAACTGCTGTGTAAGCTGGGTGGGAACAAGCGGTACGACGCACATCAGAAATGAATGGAACGGTAACATTGAACAGATGCCATGTGGCAAAAGCGCCAATGAGTGGCGTTCTGCTGAGGATAGGCTAGTATTCTAAGTCTGCAGAAAACAGACTTACTTACTTACTTCGCACTGTACTATTGAGTTTGTACTAAGTATTACACTATACTTCACCTCCACAGAAGCCAGAATGAGATTTAGAAACAAGAATGCAAATAGCATTGTTATGCAGGTACTGTACAGTTCTTATCACGTATTGGAAGCCAGACAGAGGACACCGTTGCCAAAATGTTATTTGTGAACAGAGACTGCGACGCCGCAACATATTTGTGTGAAAGACGTGGGCAGCCAGCGGCTTTCCATGCAATGTCGTTGAAGTGAACTGCACAGATTGTGAACCGGGCTTAAGATTTGTGTTTTATGTTTGCAGAGCTGAACGAGACGCTATTATTTTCAGTGTTTCTAAGCTAGACATAGCCCAATAACCAATACTTTCTACAGCTAGTGGAATAAAAGAGCAACCAAATGCCAAGATGTTGTCACCATGTTTTATATCTTTCTCTCTCTTTATCTTCAGCCTCTGCAGCTGATCCAGGCTGTAATGAGTTCTTGACTGAAACGTTGAAAAAGGTAGGACGTCCTTCCAAAAAGGAGGTTCTCACTGTCGTAACTTGTTCAAGGATGTGAAATTATGGAGTAATCATAAAAGATGTTACGTATCTTTTGTATGATTAGGTTTCTGGTGTAGTCAAATCTGCTTATGATGGCTACCCAAAGACTTTGAATTAAGTTTGCTGTTTGAGCGTGTTCACACCAGGCCTAATCATGATTAGTTCTGCATGAGTGCACTAATGCCAGTGTTCACACTTGTCCTGATCATGATTAGTGTAATGCCATTTTAGTGCTGCAAAGAGTAGCATTACAATGGCATTAGTGACGTTAGTGGTTGCACGTGACTTTGGCACACAAGGTAGTATACAAGAAGAGCATGCTGCCGATGTTTCTGATGTGGTGTTGTATGCTTAACCACTGCTACAAACGTAGCAACAACATGGCGACATATAGGGAAGCGTAGATGTGTACTACATGTCTGTGACAACATCCTGTCATCCCCGAAGGAGCTGTCAGAGAAAGCAAACAAAATGTCTCCCTTGTCAAAACCTAAAGCAATGGATTCATCAATACTTTTTACGCGAATTGTTGCTGGATATGACAGATCAAAACTGTCGGGGCTATTTACACTCAGATGCCCAATGTTGGCCTAATCATAGTTAATCTAGATGTCAGTGTGAACACGCTCTCTGACTGATGCCTGCTTAGTGCTGCCTCATTAGTCTCAGAGCTGAGAGTTGTGTGACGAAAATGTTGGTCTTGTTGTGTAGAGATACCTGACAACTTTCACACATTGCTAGATGCCTCGTGTACGCTTTCATGCATATTACGGGTATCGGTGATCTTTCTAGTGAGCATTATTGTTGTGCAGCGAGGCATTGTCGCCAAGTAGTTTGTTGTACATTAGCATAATCCTGGTTTGCCAACTTCGTGTAGGAAAAATAGATGCCGCATGCATGTGGGTTATGCAGTGGCTTCATTGGAAGTTGTTTGCTATACTGCGATCTCACCATGTCATTTCCAACGTTTTGCTTCACGTGACTTAAGCATTCCGTACAACAATATCAATTTTTCTAAATGTTTGTTTACCGATTTGGCTTAAAATCGTGTGCAACTATGTATTAGGCATGTGGTCAACGAAGGAACGGGCGAGTACAAAATCATCATGCTGAACAGGCGCTTCCTAAACTTCCGAGTTGTGAAGGTCATTAGGGTATCCATGTATTGATGTGTGTACTCGAGATGAGCAAGTATGTTATATGCAGGTAAACAGTGAGTGCGTTCAGGGTTTATGGGCCGGACAGCAGCAAGAGCTTGTCTTCTTCCGAAACAGTAATCCCGAACGTGGTTCGATTCAGAATGCCAAGCAAGTGTTGAGAAACATGATCAATAGCTCGTGCGATCAGCCGATAGGCTATCCGATCTACGTGTCTCCGTTGACGACGTCGTTCGCTCTGACTCACAGTCAACTGAGTCACGTCACCGGTCGACTTATAACGTTTGGACTCGTCGGCCATTGGGTCCAGTCCCTGTATCGAAGGATTCGCGCTTGTATTCACGAGAGACGTCGGAATCCGTGCTTCAGCAGCAGTGCACCAACGACATCGGCACCGGCTGCTGCTTCCGGAAGCATGAGTCTCTCTCGAAGAGAAATCAATCAGTACCAGTCAACACCAACGTTTGGTCGGACACCGAGTGCCCACCTTTATCGTCATAACATTGGAAGTCACCTTGCCAGTAGTTCGAGTATTGAGTTCGGCATGGGAGGCAGTAGTAGTAATGCTCTGGGGTCCGTTCAGACTGTCAGTTCGAAAGGATCCGTTGCGAGCGAGAGCAATCTCGAGAAGCTCACAACAACAGTGGACAAAAAGTTGTACCGCATGGGCGCAATTGAAATAAACGATGTGGTTCAGATCACGGATACCGCACTGATTTATCGTCGAAGCAACGTTGAGGTTCATGGTGGGAGTTCGTCGAGTCTTCTCTGGCCAAATGAGGAATGGAGGGCGAAGGGCGGTACGAGTGGTTGGGATGGATGGTTTCCACAAGTTGGGAGTCGAGGGAAAGTGGTGCATCTGTGGAGGCCGTATCATCCGGATCCGTATCAGAGAAGTACTGTACTGTACCGAGACTGTACGTTGCTGCTGCTGGAGATGGACAGTCGATATGTTCCGATTCTTGAGTCTGGCGTAGCTGTACAGGTGTAATGAAGGTAACTCAGTTGTAGTGATTTTGTTGAGTGCTGTATGTATCGAAGTTTAGGAATTATTGGTTGTGTGGTTAACTAATATTGATGTACACAAATACATAGATATTTGATACTATTTATCAACAGGTGTGTGTGTGTGTGTGTGTGTGTGTGCGCGCGCGTGTGTATCATGCTTACATCTAGTGTCACAACATCCTTCTGACAGGACGACAAACAGAAACCAATCTCGGAGAAATTTTGAAGTCTTTACAAATAGTCTGGTTGGTAACAATGTAGGGTATTTTTTGACTCTGACTTCAACAGTTACCAACAGTGTACTGAGATCATTGCCTGAGACGGAATCACTAGATGCAGACAAACTTCTTCCTACTACTTAAATACGTTGTGCGCAAGCCCAGTACAGTCCATGATTTATTTACCTGTACAAACCATGGATTGCCGATACGAACCATGGATGCTTAACCTTAACCTTAACCATCATGGTTTGTTCATATCCACAATTTGTGGATAACATATATATATATATATATATATATATATATATATATATATATATATATATATATATATATATATATATATATAATATAAACCATATATTTGTATATAATACAGATATAGTAGAGTGTGCTGTTGTGTCCGAGTACTGTAAGTATTGTATGTGCATCATTATTATTACTTGATATAAATAATCTTAATAAAGTAATCATTTTGTAAGACAACGAAAGGTGTCTTACTTTGTTTGTAGGTTTCATGTTTACTGTATCGTTTTTGTCAATTATGAATCTAAAGCATGCCAATCAAACATAGGAGACTAGTTTGTTTGAGACTACTGTTTGTTTTCCAAGCTCATAAAAGCAGAGATCGGTACAGTATGTCGTAGTCAATAGCTACACACTCCATGGAAATCTGGTCAATTGCATTGGTTTCCGTGCATGGCAACAGGAGTGTTTGTCATGAAACTTACCCCGTCATTCTCATGTGCAGTTGGTGACTACTTGGCACTGTGGAAAATAACGGTAGGACATAGGACAATGTCCCACCAAATGCGTTGTTTGTTCGACCAAATACTGCACCAGTGTTGGGACATGGTAGGACAAAATCCACCCATACGCATATATGATAGTGTAAACCTTGTCTCTTAGCACGTGATGGCCTTTCCAATGGTGTAACTGTTAATTTCATGAACTTACGTGCGTCCTAGCATGCTTTATTCAGAGAAAACCTCAGCTGCCTTTAACACCATTTCTCTCTCAGAAGTTGGTTGTAAAGTTATCATGCAAAATGGCTGCAGTAGGGGAGGCACTTAATTAGACATGTAACACCATACAAGAATGTCCTACCAAGGCTCAGTTTGTCTGAGCCAAAATAATTCCCTATTTTCCATACTGACTTGGTCTCTTGTATTTACTCAACGTTTGTTCACCATGAACAGACCTAACCCTAAACCCTCGATTACACCTAATGCATAAGGTCCATCCAGATTCGGACATGCTAGAACTGGATGGCAAGTTAGGTTTAGTACGCATGCACAAATATCTGGCGTATTATTTTTGTCGTGCTTGGTGTACAGCTGCTACAGCTTTCGAAACGTATTTCGACAAACCTGTTGCAATTGATGGCACAACAACTTGTTCCAGAGAACTAAGATGGCCATGTGGGTAGATCATTTCCCACAAAATTGAAAATAGAAATTTTGCTTGTCAAATTCAAATTTTTGGCTGAAAAACATTGAAGATCATTGATAAAAGTGGAAGTGCTAGTCAAGAAAGTTGAAAAATTAAAACAATTGAAAATTGAAATGGAAGTCTCGGACCTTGGTTCTAGAACTGGATAGCAATATGTCCAGCTCTAGAACTGGATGACTGGAGGTACGTCCGTTGTCATGTCATGTCACTGATATACCATTCAAAATAATTGAGATTGTCAGTTGTCCTGTGACAGTAGTGGATGTCTATTGTAACACAATGCCCGATTGCTGGTCTATGATTCATGCATGGTGGCAACCGTGATCGCGAGGACACCGAGATCAAATGAGCAGCAAACTGTAGAGTGTTAGAAACATTCGAGTGTCATCAGATCACATAGCATTGATAAATCTTTTTACTAAACATCTTTTTACATACTACACAGATAAGTTACCAGGCTTTGGCAAGTACTTTTCCATCTTTGATCTCTATGACGTGTAGACGACGACACCAATTCAAGATATCTTCCTACTAACTGTTCAATGATCCAAACTCTTTCTCCAAATCTGACCATATCTGGTTGTTACCCTTGAACGATCCGAATTCTCTCTCCAAATCCGCAACGGACCGCATCTGGTTTCTCTGCCAAACATGTAGCGGCTGCAGTGGCTCTTTCGGGTCGTTGCTCTCAAACGGTTCGTCGAGAAGGCTAGTCTGATGAACTATTCGAGAGTTGGTTGGAGAAGATGCCGACGAACTTGACTGTGAACATTGCTGTCCCATTGGAGATGGTCCATCGCTCCCCACACCGACGGTCTGAGGTGGCGAGAGAACTGGCGAACTAGCAGAACTGGCAGTATTATTATTATACAAAATTGGGTCACTACCATGATGATCTAGAAACGCATCAGCGACGCGACTAAGCGGTGTGGGGCTTGGACAGGGAGACAGTGCCAGTCTACCGCGGCCGATTGACTTTGGACGAGGGCGAGGTCTTGCTATACATGACAAGTCTAGATGACGACGAGCATCCATGTGCACGGGACTCGGACATGGCGACGGAATCTGCGGAATGTTCAACTGCTTCGTGGACACGACGGGAGAGAAACTCGACAGGCTGTTCTCTCGTGGTAGCGGAGAGAGAGGAGGTGTCGCAACAGCCGAAGTCACTCCTGACGTGATGCCGTTCATTACACCGACTTGTGCTCGGCCGATTACAGCAGAAGGAGCAACGACAGCCGGAGATGGCAGAATTCCCGGTGGCAGCGCAGACGCAGATTTCCTATGATTTCTCAGACCCGTGTGCAAATCGATGTGAAGAGGACTCGGAATTGCCACGACCGCATCGCTAGGTCTCCGAAATGAATTCCGGCACACAGTCTCTGGGATACACTCGGACGGCGACTTGACATTCTGTTGAGGGGAACCGGCTTTAGGAGACCGGATAAGAGGGAGTCCATCGTTTGCCACATGATCGCCAGTCAACTGATGTACGGCGCCACTGGACCTGCCTCTTCTGTGAGTCATCCAGTGAGGACGCGAACCGTCTTTCACCAATGGCTCGTTTGTCGACGACCGGGCGGCGTCATCGAGTTCTGAAACAAAACAATGCAACCAGTGAGCCACACACGCACACACCTTTTACCTGGTGTGTGTGTGTGTGTGTGTGTGTGTGTGTGTGTGTGTGTGTGTGTGTGTGTGTGTGTGTGTCACTGTGCTAACCGGGTTCCGAAAAGCCTTTCTCCTCACACCTCTGCAGCCGTGTGGGCATCCTTCGGAACGCCGAATGTCTCGGCGACGACTCCACAGACTTGCTACTGTCCGACGAAACAACCTCAGACTGAGTACGGATTCGCACGGACGTCTGCTCACCAGACGGCGACGACAGAATGTCCGTACTACTCCGTCTCCTGATTTCTCTAAGTGGCGAAGGACGTCGATCTGTCGTTGGACTCGAGTTTGGCGGCTTCACTGTCATAAAATCGTCTCTAAGTTAACCGATGGACAAACTACTTCACACACAATACTTACACGCACTGGTTGATATCCGAATCTCGCGAGTTTCTGAATCCTTTCGCGGCAGTGGAGGTGTTGGCGGATGAGACGTCGGATGCGACGACTTTCTCTCACTTTGCGCCGACTTTCTCTCACTTTGCGCCAACTTTCTCTCACTTTTCAGATCTTCGGGAGACGGTGCGATGTGCATCTGGTGCACAAAATCTGCAGACAGTCACACACACACACACACACACACACACACACACACACACACACACACACACACACACACACACAATGAGTAAGAATGAATGCCAATCGCTCGTCCAATGTACGAAATACCGATTGGTTCACTGATGTCTTTGGCCGTGACTCTCTTTCTGCCTTTCACTTTCTTTTTCCTCGGCGCCGGTTGGTAAGGCTACGAAGGAAAGAAACGGTCAAGTGGTGGTTAACGTGTGCGACCAAGCATATTCACCGGATTTAACAACAGCATTTCGCGCTTGATGAGATCGTATTCGCGCATCGCCAATTCCCGTTCTCTCAGTATGAGTTCCTGCTTGATTTCGTCCTGCTCTTGTTGCAGCCTCTCGACCGTCGCTTCACGATTGACAAGCTCCTGTATAGAAAGTGACATCAGTATCAGTGTTACCCGTACTGTTTGGCTCTACTAACGCTCTCTTTCTCTCTCAGCTGCTGAAATATGTCTTCGATTTCGAAGCGCCAATCACGCTGTAGAGATTGAAAGGACTCGTGCTCGGTGGAGACAAACGGTGATGTGGCGATGTCTTCTAGCATCTCGACGATTTCTCTAAATCCTGGCCGGGATTGAGCCACAGGATTCCAACATGCTAGAACATATGAGATGTTATGATAGAGTATGATAATCATACATGTGTGCGAAACTCTGTTGAAGTTGAATGAGCTGCAGTCTCACTAAATGTAAGTGCCACTTCACTGTTCGTCAAATTGCTACACCTGTTAGTTGTCCCTGGGCTACCATGTGCCCATGTGTTGGCTGCCCGGGAAAATGTTAGGTGCCTGTCATAAACATGCAGTAGCTGCTTAATAAAGAAGACCCGAAAATTTGGTATTAAGAATTTATGTTTAATTGTATTAATAATTATATTTAATTATGTTGCTGCCATTTTCTTCACAGCCACTCTACTCCATCGAGGAAGATGTCTTCTGCCATAGAATTCTTACCAGAAGCTGGTTGGAACATATATACTTGGTTTTCTTGACGTTTATTTGTAACCCAAAGGCAAGGGCAGACCATGTGTTGTATGTCATCTGCCAAGTGAGCAACAACAGTACGGTCGTCTCCAAAGAGTAGATCCCTGAAAGTCGCAACTGAAGTACAAATTGTCGTCCATTTTATACTGAACAGACACTCCTCTATTGTACCCACTCTACGAACTATTTCAGCCATCATGGCTGCAAGGACAAGAGCAAATAAAAGTAGGTGCTAACACAGGTTTGAAGTAAGCTCTGAGATTTCTCACCTTCACAAACAACTTCTGTCATTCCTTCATGTATTGTCTGATCAAGCTGACAAACTTGGGTGGGCAACCCATTTTTTTAATACTTTCCACAGAGCCTCACTATTGACTGAGTCAAATGCTTTGTTAGATCCATAAAAACCATGTAAAGTGATTTTAGTTGTTCTTTCCAATTTCTTCACAGTTTCCTCAGATAAAACACCATGTCATTGCTCCTTCCTCTGCGAAAACCACATTGAGACTCTAGAAGTATGTCTTCTGCAATTGATTCTAATTAGAATTATAATCTACTCAGCAAGGTTCTTGATAATACTTTACCAGCAATGGATAGCAGTGATATTTCTAGCCAGTTTCCAATTTTAATTTGTCACATTTTCTTTCGAAAATGGTAACTATATTAGTGTTTTTTAATACTTATGGTACCTCCTCAGTGTCCTAAATTTTACCGATAACCTCCATGAATTCTGATAAAAATGGTACACCACCATTCTGATAAATTCAGTAGCTAAGCCATCCAGGCCCACCTTTTAAAGATTTAATGGCACACCTAATTTCTATGTCAATTCATCCATGGCATGACACAAAGGTCGTTGTGGTGCATCCAGTGCTGCAGTTGTAACTGCTGTATCTGTCTTAGGTAAAGACTCAAAGTGACATTGCCACCTTGTCAGATACTAACTGACCATCCTCATTACCTATAGGCATGGAACAAGATTGAATTGGACCAATGACTGTCTTTAATTCACTCACTCGCTCACTCACTCACTCACACACTCACTCACTTTTCTTTCAACTCAGAAAAAGGTAATCACAAATGTCACTCACTCACTCACACACACACACACACACACACACACACACACACACACACACACACACACACACACACACACACACACACTGCCAAGACCTTTATTCACATGAGCTTCCCATATAAGGACAGATTCCTAGAATGAGGAAATTACATCTGTGATCATCACCTAGAATAGAACTTAAGACCTTAAAACATCCCAGATACATTCACTCTTGCAGGTCTGATGCTCTATCAAGTAGAACAAATGCATGAATGCACACACCATGCATGCCCGGTGCCGTGCACACACACATCCATATTCATATTCTAGGCATACTGCTACAAATTATATTTCCATATGTTTCAAACTAGACACAATAACTGCTGCCATTCCACATGATAGTAATTGCCTTTTTCAATCAGAAAGATGAAGTAAAGACTACACACAGATGTAAGACACGGCAAATTTCTAAATTTACAATAGAAATTAAAAACCTACTACATAAATTAATTTATTTGGTAATGTTAGAGGGAAAATCATAGTCAACCATCCAATAAAAACTCCCACACAACCACAGAATGCCATTTCCAGCAGATTTAATAAACCGTGTTTACTTAGAGGTGTGGCATGGCACTCCATGACACCAGAACTGAAAGTGAGGTATGCACCCTCTTGGCCATTCTACTAAAGCCCAGAGATATACACATAATAATCAAGCACCCCAAAATAGCAGTCAACAGTCTGTTTCCCAAATAAGGAGCTCAGACACTGTTCTCAAAAACTCATTCCAATTTACTTGGTAAGACCTGCGGAGGCTCTACAAGTTCACCACAGAGGAAAGCCCACATCCATAAATGCAAACAGCCTCATGACACAACAATAACTATCATCGACTATTGAATTAGAACAGCAGACTGGAGTATGGTTTGACTACATGGAGATATAACACATGGGGATGAGATGCTATCGCCCTTCCTCCCACAGTCTAATGTGGACAAAAGCAAGCACACAGCTGTCTAGCACAGTAACACAAAGCTTACATTCGAGAAGATTCGTGAACGGTGGTGGACATGTCTTGGGGATGGGAAGCGTGAGTTTGTTCACTGCAACACCATAGGCCACTGCCAAGTCTTCCACGCCTCTGTAGGGCACCTCGCAGGTGAGTAACTCCCAAAGAACAACACCATAACTGTAAAGATGCACAACACCGACTAAACAAATACGTTGTTGTTCATTTTCTCGCGTGTTTACCTCCACACATCGCTACCATGTGAAAAAACTGAGTCCTTAATGACTTCCGGTGCCATCCAGGCGTAGGTTCCAGCCACACTCATCCGGGTCGTTCGGTGTATCTGACGGGCCAGACCCAAATCGGTTATCTTCAGTGTGTTGTCACCGGGCGCGTCTTCATTGAGTTTCTCAAGAAGAAGAACTAAAACGACAAGGACGTCAGCACGCACGAAAACCATCCACTAGACACACATAAGGCAACTCGATGTCGTATAGGTTGTTGATTACACACTTGTAGAAATCAGAGCAAAAAGAGTGACACAAGTATGACTAACTATCACGCCCCTCTATTATACTCCTTACTCTAACCTCTAAACCGCTCCCTAATAGCACGCCTCACCGTTATTCGACTTGAGGTCTCGATGAATGATAGGCAGAGACGCCTTGTTGTGTAGATAATCCATGCCTCTCGCAATCTGCAACGCCCAGTCGACGAGCACACACGGCGGCAGCGACTCTATCCGCGAAATGGCCGAACTCATCGTCCCTCCTCGCGCAAACTCCATCACAAGACAATAGTTGGGCGGCTGCACGCACACGCCTCGCAGCGCGATGATATTCGGATGCGAGAGGATGCCAAATAGATTCGCTTCTTGCAGTATACCCTTGAGCGGACTCACTCCGTCCTCCACATCACCGGTACCACCATATCTCGCCGCCTTGACGGCCACGTCCTCACCCTTATACACAGCATGATGCACCTTACTAAATCCGCCAACGCCGATCACCTGCTTTAAATCCAAATCGTCGAAATCGATCTCCGCGATGTGACTCGGTAACGTCGTCGATTCGTTCGAATTCGAAACGGATTCGAGAGAGCCGGGAGTGACAAAACCAGACGGAAAGACGCCAATGTCTTGACTCTGGTCGCACGTCTTGCCTGTCCACCAGCCGACGTCGCCGCTCACGTTCTCCTCGGTCGAGATCACCTCGATGTGCTGCCCGACTTTGAGCGTCAACTCGTCGCCCTCGCACGCGACATACGGATAGACGACCGTGCAGATGACGGAACGTCGCTTGTTGAGGCTGCCGTCGTCGTCGCTGCCGTTGCCGTCGACGACGGCGGGCATGTCCGACATTGGTCACTGCGTCGTTGCTTGCGTTTCACGTCGGGCGATGGCGCTTCCGGCACTTCCGTTCCATGCGAATGTGTGGCGGAGTGAGGATGCGGAGACGGAGACGGCGCGAGTTCGAGTGTTTACGGCTGTCGGACGTCGCGGCCGAATGGCAAGCGTCCAACACGGTTAGTAAGTGATAGTGACGGTGGTTAGAGAACGGGCAAGAGTAGTGACACAAAGGTTTGGGCGTGGAGACGCAGACACTCCGACGCATGCGCTCACGCGCGTAGCCACAGTCAAGTACACACATCCGGGTATGTCCTACTTACACGGGCACAGACTGCACTTTATGAATTAAATGTGGTTAATTAAATGTGGGTTAACAAGCCTCAAATTGTGCGAGTATGATACTTTTTCTTTATAAGTAATTGTTTTTGTGCGTAGACATCACTACAGTACACGTGATACGAAGTCTAGCGCGCGCGAAGCGAGTACACACTGGAACATGTTGGAGCGTTATTTGACGCCGATTTTCTTTTCCTATGTCGACAAGTACGTTAAGAATCTGACGCCGTCGGACTTACGCTTGTCACTGTGGCAGGGAGAGGTCGCTCTCGATAATCTCGAACTTCGTCTTGATGTGCTGGAGTCGGACTTGGGGCTACCCGTCCAGCTGGTTAGTGGAAAGATTCGTCGGCTGCATATTCAGGTCCCTTGGACTGCTCTTAGCTCGGAGCCGGTACGGGTGACGGTGGATACTTTGGAGTGTGTTCTCAAGTGGAAAGATGACGATTCAGATAGCAGGTGTGTGTGTGTGTCTGTCTGTCTGTCTGTCTGTCTGTCTGTCTGTCTGTCTGTCTGTCTGTCTGTGTCTGTCTGCAATAAAACACTTGTGTAATTTTGGATATCCTGTATGTATAATAATACACCACACACACACACACACACACACACACACACACACACACACACACACACACACACACACACACACACACACACACACACACAGAACAAAAAAAAGTTTTATGACCTAGTCCAAACCTCTTTAGATTGACAAGGCTGGTGGTGTAGATTCTTACTGGGATGGTGTCTGTTACTGCTTTTATGTATGTTTGTCACCTCTGCTACATGAACAGACTAACAGAGAGTATGTTACAGAATGTCGATAGAGAGAGAAACTGTGTAAACAGACAGATTCCTTTATTAACAGTTGATGAATCTAACCAGAAATTTTTAATTATGCAAGTCAGTTTATTAGTTTGATACGAATACTCAGAGTACATAATATTATTTAACACATTCTTGAGTTGACTGTGAGAGTTTCAGAACTATGGAATCGTCTTTTTGAAAATGCAACTGGAATTTTCTGGAAATGGGGCTTTACTCACTACTGCACTCATAGCTTATGTAATATCTTGTGCATGCATTTCCTCGCCTTTTCTGTTCTATTAGCATCATTCATTGCAATAAAAAAACTTGTCAGAATTTCTCCAGTTGTTTGGACGGCTGTGATCAATGCATCCATTTCAACCTGTCCTAGCTGTTAATTTATGAGGCATTAGTAATGCAAACGAGTGATTAACTTATGTTGTACCAACAGCCAAATTGGTGTCTGGGGTTAGGAGAAGTAGATGACCTTTCTTCAAATCTCTCACTCTCATCTTCTAGGTGTTACTGATGTAGTTATTCAGTTAATTTGCATAAGTTTGTTAGTGTATAGTAGGGTGATTGGAAGTAGGTGTAGATTACTTTAAACTTCTTGGCTTCTCATCTGTGGTAGTTGTTGTGTCCAATGTCACTTCAAATTCCCACCCCATCATATTCATGTCTCTGACACTCTACACACTCCTTGTAGGTATACAAATGGAGTAGTGGTGTGAGTTGGTTTTACGTGTGAGGAACCTTCTAATCTAATCTTACAGGTCTGTATATCTAATGGAGGGCAATGAAATTTAATACAACATGATGGGTAACATGACTATTGAAGTATCCCATGTGTTAATTGTTTATGAGGCACTTATGGACACAAAAGGAGTAGAGTATCAAGTCAGTGTTCTATGTGTCACATGTTGGCACTTCATGGATTAAGTGTCACATAACCCACTGATTAGTCAAGTGATGGTTTACACTTTGAGACTGAAACTGTAAAGTTAACTGCTGATTTACATTTCAAGTTGCTATAATAGGGGTGGACATGTTTCTCCACCTATTGAACACTTTGTAAGAGTACTGTAAGTGATAACTGGGGTGTAACCTGACATGAAGACACCAGGAGGATATTGATATTCTGTCTTATCTATTTGGTAGTATTGTAGTTGCACAGCTACAAGTTATTGTTTATGATTACCTACAATGCTGTGATTGTTAGGTCATATGGCAGTGCATCATCATCATCCCAAGCTAGTGTCCCACCTCCTGCACCTGGCTACATTCAGAGCTGGACCAATCGGATCGTCAACAATGTTGACATCACAGTAAACAATATTGTCCTCAAATATGTTGAAGAAGACATTGTTCTTTCAGTTAATATCCAAGAGCTGCATCTCTTCACTGTTGACAGTGACTGGAAGGCAGCATTTGTAGATGCATCACAACCTCATGACACTCTAAGAAAGGGGTGTCAAATAACTGACATGACAATATGTCTAGACAAGAGAGATTCGTCGGGAAGGATTCCATTCTACCAGGAGCCCTTGGTTTATAAAACGTCACTCACTGTTAGAATTCTTTATGATGTGAACAGGAATAGAGCTGGAGGATTATCAGCTTGTCCCGGTACGACATATGACATTTTTTGGGAACATTTGGATATCTCTGTTAGCAGTTCCCAACTCCCAATGTTTGTTCGTATTGTTAACCGAGTTATTGCGATATATTATGGGTGTAATTTGGATGGCGGCGCAATGCCTGTTTGCCTACCTGTGTTGGCAGGCTGTGATTCTGGCCATGGATCTCAAACGTCTGCACAAGGGATGCCTGTGAATGCTGCAGAGCAAGGAGGAGCAGGATGGGTGTCATGGGCTTGGTCAGTGGTGGCAGGTTAGTTTTTGTATTTTACTTTGTGTGTATATCACAATGTCATGTTATTGTTGTTTGGTGATATGGTTATGTTTTCGTCCATGCAGGTGGCAAACAAGATGATGGCACCACAAGGCAAAATTCTTTCTTCCTGACGTATGGTTTGTATGTTCATATGGCATCATTCACATACAAGCTGATGGAATCGGCCAGTCCCAGTTCATTAGTGATACAACAGAAATTTACATTTAAGCCAGTTCTGCAACTGCAGATTGAAGATTTTGCGTTGAAAACTGTAATGCAAGGCATTCAGTTCTATGACTTTTCAATTGGTGTTACAAACATAAAGGGAATACACCTGACATCATACAGTCCACTTAATCAAATGGCTTCTATTTCTCAGAAAGGCACACAGACTTCATCCAATGAGGTAACTATCTTTGTCATCATTATATAGTCAGTCACATTTGTTCCTGCTGCATGTTTTCACATGGCTACTTTCTTTCTCATGGCCTGTGGCTGGTACCCAGGAATCCACATTGTTTGTAGATCAGCATAAGCAGATAAATGTTGTGCAGTGTTCTGATAATCAGCTTTTGATTGTTGATAATTGTAGTTAATTACATGACATGCTGCAGTTCATTCATATGGTTTCATCATACATAATTAAACTGAAGAACAAACATATAACAGACTGACCAACACACATAAAACAGCCATTTCTGTGTGTTTGTGTGGTGTTCTCTGAAAAGAAACTCTTTCTGATGGTCAAGTGTCTTACAGCCTAAATTTGTTCTCTTTTTAATGATGCTGCTACTTGTAGGTTAAATGATTAGTATAACTCTTGAGTGTTTGACGTATCTGCCTCTTGGAACCATTCCCCAAAATATCATGTCATGTCACTTGAGTCTCTTTTTATTCGTTATCCAGGTCTGTGAGAAGAGCAGATTTTTGACAAAGTTATGTTTCTGACTTTACAGCAAACAAATTATACCAATTATATGAGTTGAAGGTATTTATTGCTTATTAATTGATAACAAATAGTAGGTGGCATTCAAAGTTGCGCTGAAATTCGGAAAGATGATCGTGCAAACAAGCTTGTTTTGTGACGGTGGCATTTCTCAATGCATGATCTACACATTTCATGACTGTACCAGACAGGTTTTGTCCATAAGACAATGTTAGCATTCTAGCCAGGATTTTTTGCCAACCGTCGTTATGATGTCATTAAATATAATGACATCATCAAAATGTTGACATTGACATATTTGGTAATGACATCATAAAAGTACTTTATCTGTTCCCTACTTGTGTTAGACTCAGATGCATGTATATTAGTAGTAGTAGATAGTTATCCTACGTTCCTTAGATGAGACAAAATACGATAGACATAAACTACAATTTTAAATAGTGCGGTTCGCTAACTGTAGCAAAATGTCAGAAGACTCTATGTAAGTCTTGAAGTTACTGTATGATTGGTAGACTATTCAATATAATTGCCACTCAGATCTTGTTGAAAAGCTCATTGAACATAACCTTGTTGAACATAACACAGACAGACAGACAGATAATACAGTAGATTAACACAATGACAAGTTGGATTAAAACTTTAATTATGAGCTGACCTAAAATTGTGTACTTTTAAAACATGAGATCGAAGATTTTAAACAGTAATTAGTCTTAGACCACAGTCTCATTAGCACTTCTGTGTGTGAAAGGTGAACAGGAATTCACCAACAAGGAAACCATGCACTCTCTAATTAAGATTACCAGATGCTTGACATGAGAATATGTATTGTTCTTAGCACCTTTGGGACCATCAAGACCACTAATGTCTTTAGCTAGATCTGTGATCCCACTCTATAAGCATGCTAAGGCTTTCCAATTTTGTTCCCAACCGTCAAAATGATGGTACTGACGGTACTGGCGAGAACACTGGATTTACTGAAGAGATGACACAAACTGGGGTAGTGGCTACTTCTTGGTGTAACTCGATCTATTATTAGTTAGACTTTCTAATGATGCTGGTGTATGAATGTGCATGACACTGATAAATGCACCGATGAGTGAAGTGTCTTGAGCGATTTATATTCATTTGTGTAGATTGTCTGGTTACAATGTGGTACACGTGATGAGTGTCCAACAAACAGCTCATACTTGAATGCATCTTTGTTTGGTGACATGCAGAGAGGCAGTAGTGTTGATTTTGTGGCATCTCCTTATGAACCACATGATATCGAGGCATGTAGTAGCCAGTTTGCGGCAGTTTGGTTCCAGTATCGAAATACTTTATGTTCTGGTGCACACAAGTCAGAGTCAGGAGACGGAGATACTGCATTTGAATCATGGCTTTTGGACACGGAACGAGAAGCTACTAGACAGGTTGCCATCATAGGAGACACTCAAGTTGTACTGACTCGTCCTGTGAAAGTTCTAATTGACGATTTGATCTTGTCAGGATCTAAATGGAATGAACACTTGGAGAAGGAGGGCGTGACAGGTTGGTGTTTTTTCTACTTCGTGGTTCTTTGTTGCTGTTATGCAGTCAATCTCTCATGTAGTGGAGCCACCTGAGGAGATGCAGCAAGCCCTTAAGCGTTACTCAGCTGCTAACTATGATCTTGATTTGATGCGTCAAATTGGCATTCCTATGAAAACTGTCGAGATCACATGTAAAGGATTTGACATTGTTCTAGCCTGCGGTGCATCTGAAAGACAACTGCAAGACTACTTACCGAGCAACAGAAGTCAAACTCCACAAATACTGTTGCATGAGCTTTCTGTCTACCTGTATATATCTGAGATTCGGTATTCCCTGTCACAGCCAATATATCCTGATCAGCTTAGAGTTGATGGAGTCGAGCCATACAAGCATTTGGTATCAATGCCGGACTCTTTGTCTAGTTTAATGACATTGGAGGTATGTAGCAACAGCTGTGTAGATGGTAGTTCTTGAGAGAACTTACGGTATGTTGTTAGGCATCTCATGTAAAAGTTGCATTTTCGCCAATTTACCAGCAACAAGAACTGGAGAGTCTTGACTGTTCATTGTCACTTCTCTCTTGCCCACAACTACACATTAGAATGAGGCAGTCATTGCTACCACTTGATTGGTCTCACAACTTCATATTTGCTAATGCTTGTTGAAATATTGAATGCTTTTTATAGGCATCAAGCAGGTCAACTGTTTAGTCAACAAGTTGTGAACATTCCCACTCTAGCTTTGGAAGCTAGTGGACCTCAACTGATCTGTGCATATGACTGTTACTCTACTGTTGTTTCAGGTAGTGATGAGATGATTTCATCTAGCAGTCAAGCAAGGGGTGAAACTCTTATGCTACACTCATGTTGACTCTCATTTGTATCGTCAATGTTGTTTGTGAAGGGAGAGAGTCTTGCCTTCATTTAGAAGTATCATCACTAAAATTGGAATCATCTTCATGGTCAGATGCTGTTTCTTACTCATGCAGTGTTCGTAATGTAGTTCTTTATATATCTACAACTGGTGAGGATATTTTGGGCAGAACTGTTGAGCATCCTGCTGATTTTTTGCTTTATGCAGACGAAGTAGAGGCCCGTGCCAGCTATGTTCCACTCGTCTGTGGACCTCTTGTAACTGACAGAATCTACGATGGAGCTTTGCTGAAGGAGAAACTTGGATGTGACTGTTTAAAGAGCAGCATGAACTTGGAAGAGCAGGATCCTGTTTTGTTCTTTAGAGCACACATTCCTATATATGCGGACAAATCTGGTATCTGGTCATACGTTATACATTGTTTGTGCAGAGTGTGACAGCTTTAATATATTTCAGTGGCTTCTAGACAGACAGCAGTCCCACTCTTCATCGTAACAATAAGAGGAATGGCATTTAATTTGGATCCTTTACTACACAGCTGGATCGGTTCATTAGTTTCTAGAAACCCTGGCAAGGATGAAGTGAATCAAGAAAGTTAGTTACTGTCGTCTTTGTTAAACTGTTAAACTTTCAACTGACTGATGATGATGATGATGATGATGATGATGCTCAGATGGTGTGACAGGAGCTCCAAGCATTAATACTGCCCGGTCTGTAGAGGGCAGCTGGTGTCAACACTCGCCGAGGCAAAGAAGCAATGGTGAGGCTGACTCTGGAATGCACAAGAGTCATGTTCATAGTTTTCAGAAGTGGTGGTCTCTGCTGGCAAAAATGAATACCAATGTAAGTGTATTGTTCGATGAATTTTGTTTATTAAAAATGTAAAGATTAACATGTGTAGATAACTGTCCATCCTTTAGTTGTGTTCATGCCCACTGCCAACTGCCCAGGTAAGACTCGGAATTGTGTAAATGCACTTTTTATCTACTTCAAATGCCATAACATTTAGAATGCAGTAGGTACACTATCACACAATTGGAGGTCTGTGGTATTTGTTTTATCTGATAGGATATGATAGTAAGCAATAGACAGCTCAGGGACATGTCCTGTATATTTAAGAGAAGACTGACACCAGCCAACTATGTTACGAAGGGAACTTTTTAGATGATCTGACTGAGAGGACATCTGGTCAGTAGAAATTATTACACTACATGAAACACATCTTCAACCGCCAGTACAATTCTAACATATGAAAATCTATTTTTCCTGCACCATAGACATAGCACCTTGTCACCATCCAGACAGACTATTCAGTGACCTAATTTGCCACTGGCTAACATTAGCGCTCTCAAGTGATTCATCATTTTGTATTCAATGTTGCCAAATTAGTCATTTTCTGATGATTTTTAGTTTGAAATCACTGTAATAGATGATGAATTAAACACATACAAATGATTATTCAAGCAGACACAATTATGACGTGTCTACTAAAACAGTTGAGTTTGTGTTAAGCTCATGACTTTGAGACACTCATTGAGACAGGTTCTTGTTGTGATTGTGATATTTGTATTTGTTTTACAAGGGCTTCAAAGTTTGGGTGATCTGTATTCGTATGATGTTTTGGCATACTACTGTGCTCTTGTTACTCAGTCATCGGGTTGGCCTTCTCTAAGCCCTACTCTTGTTGCCAGCTTGCCAAGCATCACTGTGTCATCATCACAGTTTAAAGATGAATACAAAGACCCATTGGTATTGTCATCAGTATTACAGTCTGACAAGCCTGTGCCATCGTGTACTTTACCGTGGTCAGTGACTTGTGAAAAGTTTAGCATCTACACTCTGCATCCTTTGGAACGTAGTGCAGACACAGCAGCAAGAACTGTGTTAGGGTCTAAGCTGCTGTATTTGGTGGAACCTCTTTCTTTGGACATTGTGATTGCTCCATCATCTGGCCTTGGAAAAACTTCTGAATTGTCTGGTGGTGGCTACATGATGTCATTTGGCCGAGAAGTTACTGTGTGCTGTCATATGTCAGTTGGTACTGTTTTACTAGCAATATCAAGAAAGCAGGTGTGGTGTGGTCAGATGTCTGTGAATGATAGTCTGTTATTTTGTCTGTCTATTTGTTTGTCTGTTTGTTTGTTTGTTTCTTTATTTGTTGTTCATTTCTTTGTTTGTTTATTTGTTTGTGTGGTCAGTGTGTGTGTGTGTGTGTGTGTGTGTGTGTGTGTGTGTGGGCTATTGATTATTTGTTGTTTTAGATTCAAGTGATGAAATGCATAGCTCAAATTGTAGCCAGTAGTGCAGCTCTTGTTACCATGATGACAACACGGTCTTCTCCGGTGGATTCTGGTGCTCATAGTCTACCAAGCATGGGTTCTCGACGTGCATTCTCACAGAGCCCACAGCATACCTTTCACCGTGCAACATCAGAAGTGAGAACGTTTGTGTCAACAGATATTTCATCTTCACATTACACAGAAGCTTCAATTGCACGCCGAATGAAGGAGTCTGCATATTCATTGTGGGTACAGCTTACTATTCCCAAGCTCAGTATGAGTGTCTACCACCGCCTGGAGAGATCCATTGCACAAAAGAAAGAAGAAATAATTTGTGTGTGTGCAGAGCTTGAAGATACTTCAGCATCTGCTGACTTTTCAGATGTTTGTGTGAGTGGGAAACTGAACATTGGTTTCATAGCAGTTAAACACTCGAAGATGGAGCAAGCAGGCAGGTCTGTCTATCTTGCTACTTACCTGTTGTTTGGCATTCTCATTTTGTCTGTTTATTTGACTGCAGTGTACATACTTGCATTCTATTTGCTTATCACCCACTTTCAGACTTCTGTCAATTTCTTTTACTGTTTGCTTGTGTGTGTGTGTGTGTGTGTGTGTGTGTGTGTGTGTGTGTGTGTGTGTGTGTGTGTGTGTGTGTGTGTGTGTGTGTGTGTGTGTGTGTGTGTGTGTGTGTGTGTGTGTGTGTGTTTAGCTGTGTCACATGTCTGTTCTCATCTATTGTAACTGTATGACTATTGTCTATTTGTTTGTTCATTTTCTTGCTCATCTGTAAGCTTGCATCTATATGTATGGTTGCATGCATGCAATGTGTACCTTAGTTCTTTCCTGTTTTCGTCTGACTGATTAATCAAGTTGTACTTTGTTACACGTCTAGCCAGAATAAGTGGATCGATGGACTCTACAGTGGTCTGTTGCTTGCCTCATCAAAGGTATCAATATTTCCTCAAGGCCAAAAAGCTCCTATTCTACCACAGAGCAGAAGCTCTGTATCACTTGGCTTTAGGAGTTTTCCTGGAACAGCAGGAAAGAAAGCTCACACGTTAGAATTAAAATTTGCCCTACTTCCTTTCACAGTAGTTCCTTGGTTGCCTGCATTAAATGCCATCATGGATTCATTTGATCTTTCTTCAAAACAGCAAGATGCTGGCAGAGCAGATGATTCCTTCTCCAGCAGCTTGACACCACCAAGCAGGCAAACGATGCAGAAGCAAGACACCTACTATGAGATTCCTCAGTTGCATATTGATATTGATGATATTGTGGTACTGTTGCCTGTAAACGGAAAAGTGGTCAATGCTGATACAGACAAAGTTGTGTTGTTTCAAGTCTCATCGTTATCTCTTATGCCACGCCCTCAGAACCCAATATCTCGTCCACTCAGTGCTGAGCACGAAGTAGTTTATCTCAAACTCGATGGCTTTTCTTGTGATGAGAAACAACTGCAGCTAAACATTGGAAATATTGAAATGTGGACCGCCGAATGGAATGATGTTGCTCCAAACCTTGTCACAGTTGGTCGTGAAATGCTCTCGAGTAGTGCACTGAGTGGCGGAGAGCAGAACCCGGCACTAGAGTGGAACCTAGCAGGACGGTTAGAACGTTACGTTAAACTGTTTGTCTGAATGCATGCGAATGATTTCTCTTGTCAGCAGCTCGAAGATTGGGCAGTCGACCAGGGTAGTTCCTGTACTAAGAAACGTGACAGTGCAAAGTGTCATTGCTCCTGCAATATCAAGCATAGTCAAAATGGAAGACAGAGTGAGTGTGTAGAGTGTATGTTTGCGTACATCCTTTGGTACATTGTATTGTGTTATAGCCTTGCAAGCTAACATTTGGGCATTCACTGGAAGTCAACCTGTTGAGTGACATAAAGATAACACTCAACGACAAGCAGGTCTTGATGATTAGATTTTAGTGTTTGAAAAACAGTAAACAACTTGTTTCTGCCATTCTTTAGATAGTACTGTTTGTACACTTGCTGGATCAATTGTTGTCATCCAATCGTATTGGTTCGTCTTATGATTCCGATGCGGCCTTGTCTAGCAGTGCAGTCTCTGCGTTGCCCTGTGAGATCTTGGTGACTGCTAGTAAAATATCTTGTGCTGTTTATTCAGTTGTGGGAGAGTCGGCTTTGCCACTTCTTCATGTATCCATTATCCAGCCATCTCTTCGTTTGTCTACGTCGCCTAGTGCTCTAGAGATGAAACTCAATTGCTACAATTGTGGTATTTACACTGGACAGTCAGGCTATTATACAAACCACGAGGATCCATCTGCACTTGATCATCCGAATTGTTTTCCTCGTGTCGTTGTCACAACTCAACCAGGAAAACGTAACTCATCGGGCATTTTGCCATCCTTGCTGTACTTGATGGTAAGCAAGACACAAGACGACTCGGCTGTTATCGAGTGTAAACTTGCGCGACCTTTAATTATTGACGTTGGGTTTGACTTGTTGGTTCGCGTGACAGAGTTTATGCACTCACTTGAATATTTATCAAAAATGAGTTCGACCAGATCTGCTCAGTATGATTCAAGCCCAACAGCTCAACCACACACCATTAGAACTGCTCATCCAACAGTCATAGTATCAACAATTCAAGTCAAGTTGTCATTGTCTGTCGATGTTTCTGCAGTATGTGCAAGTTTCCAGTCTTTCACGGCGTCTTTCTATGGTGGGAACAACAACGATAGCAGACGTGCTGGAACCGCTTCAGTGCAATGCCTATCCATAAAGCTCAAACACAAGTGTGAATCAGTCTATCTTTTGCTGCCAGTTGATATTGCTGTAAATACAGATGTAACCGATGTTGAACAAAGTGGTCTATCATCTATGACTACAACCTTTATGAAAGTCAACTTGAGTCCTGTCGCTGTAAAATTGGAAACACTACATTACCAGTATCTTGATGCAATTATGAATAACACTGCTGTAGATCAGTTGGTCTCTTTGTTGTCTCAGAAATCTCACAAAAGTGATCACCATGATGCCAGTTCAATCGGTCAGCAGGATGGAATCAGGTGGGAGTCTGAAGACGACATTCGGTCTGGAGCACTTGAATATGTTATTCAGATGGCTGAGGTAGACAGACGTCCAGAAGCCGGTCAAATAGTGTTTTTGTCGGGTGTTGAAGGGAGGTATCCAGCGATGTCTTGGTGTTACGCCGAACCTCGTGCATTGTCAGCTATACAAGCACTTCCACTTCCCATGTCCTCTGCTAGTGAAGTCTCACTGGATTTACAGGATGAGGAGCTACATTGCTTGCTACGTTACTACGATGTTGCTAAGCGATCTTATGTTGATGTTCTCGATTTCTATGTATCACAGACAGACATAATTGATGTCGAGCTGCCAGAGAATGTAGTTGCAGCCCATGAGTGGCAAGTAGTTGTGTCCAATTATTCTAATGGTGCTGCCATTGATGCCACTGTGGAGGATGTCAGACACTTGTTTGTCTCTCCAATGGCACTTGCAGGGTGTCTGAAGATCAACTCATACTTTTCGACTTCGCTTGTTCCTTCAGTGAACATAATTTTGGATGTTGGTCGAGTTGAAATCAAACTAATGAATTACATCACCCAGCTAAAACCATTGAAGACTGAAGATGCTGTTTTTCAGTTTGACGATGCATTACCATGGGAACACGAAGTTGCTTGTGTTCGACTGGATGACATGCAGCTCCATGGTAAGTTTTGGCTGGGAAGTCTCAGGCAGAATGCAGTCATTCAGATAGATACAAGGATGCAGATTGACTACATCGACTTTGGCTGTTTGCAATGGCAGTCGTTTCTCAGTCCATTTGATGTTCACATTCACTACGCTTGGAAACCTATAAGCCCCTCATCAGTCTCGTCGACTACACAAAGCAGCGTGGGCAGTAACTTGGCGGTCAGTGTGGAGTCAATGGCAATCAATCTTGCACAGAGTTTGGTTCATACAACAGGCAGGCTATTAGTTGCTTGGCAGTGTTGTGGCTCAAGCAGTGTTGCTATGAGCCAGTACTTTATCTGTAATAACACAACAGAATTGTTGGAATTTGGCGAGACAACGTCAGCTCAATTGATTGCAGTCAAATCAGGATATTGTCGTGCATATTTTTGGAGCTCCGAATCGTCTCGTCATTTGAGAGTTCGAATCGCAGGGAGTAAAGTCGGTCATTGGTCTGAACTGTTTATGGTTGAGAAGAAGTCTACGTTTGCTGTGGAGATACCAGGGAACAACAACAGGTCGGTGATGTTGACAGCTGCTGTCAGTCTTGATGGTGCAATACGCACTGTCGTGTTTACTGGAACACTGCAGTTTGTGAACAGCCTCAAATGTGGCATTGTACTTCGTATTCAATCAGATAGGCATAACTCTCAAGAACGAGAGATCAAACTACAAGGGCAGACCAAGAGTCTTTCAGTGATAGAAACTAAGACTGTGAATGTGGCTGTTCGACAGGATCTCGGAGAGTCTACAGATGCAGAATGGTCAACCCCAGTCCAGATCCAACTGCCAGCATCTTCTCTTGTCTCAGGCACTATCACACTCCCTGTTCGTATCAACACCAACCAAGTCGTTGGTCACTACATAGCATTCTCAATCATTCCACCAGTAAATGAAAAGACATCAGCAAATCACACCCATCAAGTAAACCATGCTCATGTTCACTTTTCATCTATTTTAACCTGTTTGTTGTTGCAGTTTGTTCTCTTGCCAATATTCAGAATACAAAATTTCTTTCCCGATCCGGTCATTGTACATCTCGCTGAGGCAAAGGCAAACAGTCGTCATCAAATGAAATATGTAGTACGTGGACGAAACCAGACGTTTGATGTCCCCTTTGTTGATGCTAATCGAAGCTACGATCTGTCACTACAGCTGAGGTGTGGAGTACTTGATTCTTAGTTGTCTCATTTAGTAAAGTTTGGTGTACTTATAGTGCAGCAACACCTCCTTCTGTGGAGACGTTATGCATCAATGTCTCTGTAGACAAGCACAAGTGTCAGCAGGTGTCTCATTATGATATCGACAGACTGATGGGACTTTCAGATGAATGGCCTTTTCTCAGCTCTTTGACTACGTATTGCTTAATCGTAATTGGTTTGGTTGCTTTTATAACCTGCTTTGTGTTTGCTACAGGCAAAAGAAGTTGATGTACATGACCACTCCTGCTGTTCCTTTGCCTACATTTGTGGAGTACGGGATTCCCAATAAGCCACTACTGGCCTCTGTTGCTGCTAGAGTTTCTAAGTTGGCTGTGTGTCCATGGACGACTGTCATTTCTCTTGAACCTCCAGCCATTATTACAAACTGTACACAGCATACGTTTGTAATGCACCACTGTGGTTTCAACCAGGCTCAGAAAGTCGTTCCAGATGAAACGATTGCTTTGTTCTGCAAGGTCAAACTTGTCTTTGGGTTTAGTCGGATTTAATAGTGTGAAATGTGTGCTGTGTAGATCCCCTTTCGTTTGGGTCTTGTTGAGCAAGTGGATGGAAATGAAGTTTATCAGTGGTCTGAAACAATAGACACTCTGCTACCATCACGACCAGTCGGTCGCATTGTGAAACCGATCGTGATCCTCTCCGGGAGAAAGGTCATAGATAATGCAATGGTAGGATATTATTAACTGTGTGTATAGACATTTCTGTCTATGATGCAGGTATGTCATCTCGTGATGAATGAAAGCTTTCATGAGGACATGCTTGTCTTGTCAGTGTCTGATGCAGTGCAGATATGTAACATGAGCAACATACCCCTGACTGTCGCAGCAGTCATTGGACATCCAGAAGATGTTCAGGTGATTAGCCCATTGCTCTACATGGTTAGGCCAAGTTTGTCTTTGCAAATTTGAACACCAAAGTCCAGTTGTGTTGTTTGCTTACAATTTTCGCCACTGTAAATATGTTGGTCTAGTACTATATTAAGCATTCCCATCAGATTACCCCATTAAATAGGAGCATTAATGTACAAAGAATGAGAAGTGAGCATTGCCAAACACGTGCTATCTCAGTCAGTTGGTTAAGTAGCAGTAGTGATTTATACATCACTTGTGAGTTTAGACTGGCAAGATTTTAAATGTGTGCTAAGTAAAACAATACAGTCGGATGTCAGTTACCCGAACGTTTTGTGACCCAACCCTGTTCATAACTCTGAATATTTCAGATGACTGATGTTAACTCTCCTTGCACAGAAACAGGTGTCCCTGGACCTCTGAGGCTGTCCATACACTCATTTCAACCGACATTGAACAACAATTGCGCAAACACCCAAACTTGACTGCACTGTGTAAGGTAATAATGAGAAAGTAGTTTACCATAACATTATGATATTAATTGCTTGACATCACACCTTATTGCGCATGCTCGTAAAGGTTTACAATGCGTATTTTTAGAGGGCATCCAAGGCACTCTGGGTTGGGTTAACTGATGCATTTGGATAACTGACATCCGACTGTATATGGCTTCTGTACTGAAATCTGTGAGTCTCAGAGTTGTTTCTGATATGGGACAGAACAAGTTATATGTGGATTGTCAACAAATTTTGTCGTATTATATATTGGTACATTATCGAGGGTGACACTGATTGGCCTCAATTCAGTAATGCCATGTCATTCTAAGATGTGTTTGTGTCACTGTTGTTTTTCATTGTGATTACCCTTTTGGACAAATGGATATACTTTTTGTTCAAACATGAGTTTGAATTGTATGGAGAGTTTTGCTCACCTGGTGTAGTATGTGTGATGTGGTTTAGGCCCCCGCTGGACTAAGGTTGTCCAAACCTCATCTTACTACTTTTTGTTAATAAATTGTTACAGTGTAGGTCACATGCTACAGTATGTTGTGGCTGATGGTTGTGTTTCTTTAGAGTGATCTGATTGCGGGTAAGTTCTTGTATGAGACACAGCAGTTGGCTTCAGGATCGTCATCATTTGAGTCTCTGCAATTCAGTTTTATGTGCAGTCCAGTGCTGAGTGATGAAAACAAGGAATCTCAAATGACTCAAATTCGTCGTTTGCCATGTCTCAGCTTCTCATCATCTGTCAATGGTTGTCTATCAGATGAGAAACAGTCATGGAGTTTGCCGGTATTTTTACGGCATCCGGCTCTTCGTCGTGTGGCAGTATCGGTATTTTACAGGTCAGATAATCGGCTTGTTTCTCTAGCACTTTCATTTCGGACAGATGACATGGGCCTCGTGTATGTGACTGTGAGCAATGACCTCCATCCAAGGCTCATAGTCAACAATTATTGTTCTATGGCGATAAAAGTTGCTGAATCATTGCCTCAGCGATACATAAAGGCCTTTCCGTCTGCAGCTGTAGTTGAAGATATTGTTGATCAGCAGCTAGCTAAACTGCACATCTCACCAGGAGCTTCTACCGTCTATGAGTGTCCCACGTGGGCTACAGCTTACCTTCGAAAGGCAACTGTGGAGCACAACACTCACCTTCGATTTCTGTTTGCGAGTGCAGACACAGGCAGTTTTGGTCAGATCTGGAGCAAGGCAGTCAGCTTAGGAACATCAGTTGAAACTGTTACTGTTTGTGACACACAGAATATTTCCATACGTGTGGTAAAAACTGGAACTTGTTGGCATGTGACAGTTTTAAACAAAGAAGAGCAGAATTGTAGTCACCATCAATTACAACAGCTTGTGAGGGCTAAGACAGAGACATCAACACCACTGCACATTAGCACTTTAGTTGAAAGCATCTGGGTGCGTGTAATCGATGAACTCTCTGATGAAGGAGACAACAGTAGCCACAAACAATGCGACGTTGTTGCATTTTCTGTGGACTTACTTCGAGCCAGTTTTACATCTGATGTGACGAAACCTGGTTATTCTGTTTATAAGGCTGAAATCAGTATTCAGTCTTGTCAACTAGACAACTTGCTGAAGGAGCGGCATTTTGATTTCTCTGTTGTTTTATATCAGCAGAGACAGCAAATAACTTCCGGTGAACACAACAAAGACAGTCCTTTATTAACACTCTGCACCTGTTTGAATGCGGTGAGTGGTGGTATATCCATGCAGTCGGTTAAGTTCACTTTGCAACCGGTTGTAGTTCTCTTGGAGGACACATTACTGTACATACTAATGGAAACGGCTCAGTCATTGTACAAAGCAGCACTAACGTCTATGTCAGTACATCATCTGCCGTCATTGGATAGTGTCGGACAGACGTCTCAATCAAGGATGTTGTTGCAGCCGTGTGATGTTGTATCTGTGCCACTAGTTGTGGACGAGCTTGATGTTTCACCGTTGTCTGTGTTTCTTAGCTTGAGAGCATCACTGCGCTTGTTCTTATCATCAGATCATACACCTCTCAGTTTTGAAAACCTGTTGATGAAGTCGGTGTTCACGCAGTCGAGTGTCTTTCGAGATGCTTTACTCAACCACTATGGTGGTGGGATGTTGAGTAAAGCTGGCTGGCTTATCGGATCGTTGGAGCTGCTTGGAAGCCCTGCCAGTCTTTTGTTGAATACCGGAGCTGCTTTTCGAGATCTTGTGTATTTTCCATATGAAGGTCTCACAAGAGGTCCGCGATCGTTTGTGACAGGCCTTGGACATGGTGCAGCTTCATGTGTGCGGCATCTCTCGTCTGGTGCTTTGTCATCAGTTACGGGTCTTGCATCAAGTATATCTCGTAATGTGGAACGTTTGTCTCTGGATCAGAGGCACATTCGCATGCAGGAGGAGCAGAGGACACGGCCACCACAACATCTTTCCACTGGTCTGATGCAGGGTTTTGCAGCATTGGGTCTAGGTGTTCTCGGAGCACTTGCTGGTCTTGTAGATCAACCATTGCAGAGCCTCGAGAACATTGATGTGTCATCTCCGAGTCAGGCAGCAAAAGATGTTGCAGTGGGTGTTGGTCGAGGGTTAGTTGGTGCCGTAGCAAAGCCAGTTGCAGGAGCTATGGAACTGGTCTCACAAGCTGGCCAAGGACTGCTCAATTCAGCAGGGTTGTCTGAAGCACCAAAGAAAAGAAATGCACCTGTACTTGTCCCTGGTTTGTCTGCTCGTACCCAGAGATACTTGCAAACTGATGGTGAGACGTTGCTGTCTGTACATTGCCTGTTTGAAGGCTCTCATAAAGAGAGTGGCAATTTTCATTGTGCCGTACTCACCAGGAACACCCTGTGTCTTTACAAGGGCATCAATGAGTTGCCAAAAGTCTATCCCTTGATTGACATAACTTTGATCGAGGACACCTCGCACTCTCAAGTTGTTTGTGTTCTTCGACGTCAGGCAGTAGCTGATGGGAGTTGGGAAACGGAGGAAACATTACCGGTTACAACAAAAGTTGAACGGTTTCTCTATTCATCTTCTGAGCAAGACGAGTGTGACAAACAAACTTCTTTGATTAGCCAATCTCTTTGCATGTTCACTGTACCCGACAAGGCAGATAGACATTTGCTGCTAACCTGTGTACATGCTCTTCAAGACCAGTCTTGAATTGTAAGACATCGAAAATAGATATTTGTTGTGTATACCTACCAGAAATACGTAATATATATTGGACAGCTGTGATGTTTGCACACACGGGACAGAAGCAAATTGGTCATATTATGTACTCTGAGGTCCGTTGCGTTTTCTACCCAGTGGAAATAACGACTAGACATCAACGCAGTATTGCCAGCCCACAGGAATATGTAATATCTATATGAATGATCAGTAAGTTATCAGTAAGTTATCAATAAGTTATCAGTAAGTTATCAGTAAGTGCCACCCAGGGTTTTCACGTTAGAGTGCATGTTATGAAAAAGTCAGTCGGCGTTAATTAAATAAAGTCTTTGAACGCACTAAATAAAGTATTTTCTAACGGAGACACAAAGCACGTGACACGAGATGTGTGCATTGAATATCCTAAATATGGCCTATGAGAACTACTGCAAGGGCGTCGCTGGCAACTTGGGAAGGCCAGCTGCCGGGTTTAGCTTGTCTGAGACCTTGCTTACTGTTTAGGGCCGGGCCACATGCGTGCACGAACTAATGATGGGGTCCCTAGACTATAGAAGTAGAAAGAACTAAACTCGTACATGTAGTTTTGGGCTGTTTGCATCGTGCACTTGTACGGAAAGCGATTGGCCGACTGAGAACGCATGCGCTTCGTGTATGTTCGTTCACAATGGTCGTTTGTTTTTGCCACTTGTCGCTTTCAACTTTCCAGTGCCAGTGTGTGCATCTGTGCAGAGTTTTGTGGCTATAGAAAAATGGGTTGCTGTTGTTCGAAATCAGACAACAATGGTGAGAAATTTATGCGCGCACGCTAGGCTAGTCTATGGTTGCATGTTTGCCTAACATGCTAGATGCACGCATTTTCGCATTAATTTTTTTGCGTAACCATCATCATTTTTGAGTTTTACTTTCAGATGTTGAAGGTAGTAAACGCCAAAAAGGCAGAAGGTTAGAACTAAATGTTTGCACTAAGCATATTTCTTGTACTATACGCTTGTCGAGGCGTCGGCGTTGTTGGTTTCGTACCCTAGCAACGTCGAAGATATAATTGTCTAACGCGCGCTATTTTGACAGAAACCGTGCTCGGCAGCAAATCGCTGACTGTTTGGTTGGTTTACGGTTATAGACGTTTGACGTGATATAGACGTAAATCGTTGACGTTTTCGTGTTTAGAATTCACCGCAAACAAATATCAGCAGTAGAGAAGATGTAATTGTGACCGTTGAAGACGATGACAGACAAACTTGTACACAAAGTGATGACAACAAACATCAAGAATCGCAACGGTCAAACCTTGAAGAAAAATTTCAGCAAGAGGAAGATAAACTAGAAGTAGAGGAACGACAAACGAAGGAATCGTTGGAAGGAATTAGGGAACAAGAAGAGAAAGATGAAATGAAAGAAGAAGAAGAATTGTTAGGAGAAGAGGAAAATAAGCCAGAGAATAGAGAAGCGAGAGACGACGTTGAAATTGCATCTCGAGATGTCGAGAGAGAAACGATAAAAGGAAAAGAAGAACGAGAAACAATCGGATCGATTTCTGAAGCGTCAGCGGTCATCAACAAGCAAATCCTCAATCTATTGGTGAAGAAGAGAAGAATTCGAAGCAAGACAGCACATCCTCGTCCGATGTCGACAATCGAACGAAGCAACAACTGTCCGACTTTGATTACATGACTGCCAGTCCAGTCGATATGTCATGTTCGAGTGCAACGATTGGTAAGTTGTCGTCTTGTCTCTAGAGTTTTTACATATATATAAATATATATATATATATATATATATATATATATATATATATATATATATATATATATATATACATACTGTCTGTTTAACCGTATGAATCGTCTTCTCTTGCCATTTAGCAATTTTCAATGTTTTATCTGATATGTTTCTTCAACGTCCCAATCCATCGTCTGATAAATGTTGTCTTAGTCCAGGAGAAATAACGTTGGAATGCAATAAACAGGTAGAAGGAGAAAGTTGTGCAGCTTCCTCCAACACGAGACCTGATGAAACGGAACGTGTAATCGATATTGCAAGTTAGTTATAGAAGATTTATAATATAGTGGTGAATTGATGTCTTGAGATTTAGATTGTTTCTCTACTAGATACAAGAACTGAGAATAGAATGAGAAAAATAAGAGTGTGTGAAAGACTTGTTGATCAGTTTCTAGCAGCAGCTGCGCCAAATACCATGGACGACATCGAGACTGGTGGAACTCTTTGCGGAAAAGAGGTGAGTACCGAACATTGATCGCTTGTGTGGTGCGTGCGTGCATGCTTGCGCGTGCACGACTGTTTGTGTATGTTCTCATGTATACAAGCGCTGATTGAGTATACATACTATACATTGACTTTTGACTATTTGTAGATCAATGGAGTGTTATACGTAACTCATATTCTCATTCCTAAACAAACGGGAAATTCATTTTCCTGTACAACGTATGACGAGGAAGACTTGGCGTATTATCAACTTGAAGTTAACCGAACCGAAGGAATCGTGTTTACAGACCCATCCTTCTCATGGCTGTTTTCTGTCAAGTGTTGACCTTCGTTGTCACTACTCGTATCAGAGACTGATGAAAGAGTCAATAGCTATCGTGTGTGCTCCAGAACGGTAAGAGTGCAGATCGATTTACAAACGACCTTGAGTTGGGAATAACGTTTGCATGACTAGGACTGGATACTTTACAATGACTCGACGTGGAAAGGACTGCATTATACGTTGCAAGCTTCCAGCACATCAACTGCATCAGCACCCTGAACGTGAAATGTGTCGTCTATTTACGGTACTTCTTGTTAAATGTGTGTGTGTGTGTGTGTGTGTGTGTGTGTGTGTGTGTGTGTGTGTGTGCGTGCGTGCGCAAAGGTGCGTTCTGCATAGTCGTCTGTATGAAAGTCGTAGACGATATTTGTGTTTTAGGATGCCAACACGTGACATTGGATCAGACAAGACCGGGAATTCTCGTAGACCTTCGATGAGAACCACGCAGAAGCTGTAAATGATTGGCTAGAATTTATCCTAGTTGAGCCAAAGACATAATGTTGACTGTATAAAATGTATGTAGCACTTCAATTAACGTGTGATATAGTAGAGCAAGTATTATAGCTGTGTAGAGTTACAGTGTAGTGTAGTATAGAGTCTAGTGTATAAAATGTATATTAGAGTAAGTTCAGGTAAAAGGTACAGGCAAAAGTTCATATTTCCGATACCAGAAATAGTATGTACAGTACTGTTTAGATTTGACACAAGTGACGTAGAGATAACTCGAACAAATTGGTTGTTGCGCAAACGTTTGGATATCTCAACTATGCACAACTGCATTCAACAGTATTCCTTCTGCAGGATGGATATACAGTCTCAGTTGGTGGGCTCATTATACTCTTCACAAACAGATGCACAACTGCTACAGACTAAAATGGGAGAGTCGACCTATGGACGATCAATATAGTGGTCCAACTTCCGTGTCTGCACTTGACTCTTTCTTACGAGCGGCCACATGTGGGTAAAAGAATAGAGAGAGAGGGGGGGGGGGTATATCGTTGCAGACATAGCTAAGATTTACCAAACAAAAACTGCCTTTGGCGTATTTTCATAGCGTTTAGCAGCCTCGATCCTCTCCTCACCCAACAGTAGAAGAAGCGTTTCATCCATGATAGAGAGAAATTAAGCGCAAGGCAGTGCGCAGTATACGGGTAAAGCAAATAAAGACGCTCCCCGCCCACAAATTAACTTTGACCAATCAGAAATGACTACGCAACACTACCTATTATAATAATATAATAATCATAAAAATATTTGCATCGCACACAAGAATCTGGTGCAAACAACATACAGCTATGAACAACTAGAGTCCATTCAATAGATGGACTCAGAAGTGATAGGCATGGTATATGGCTTCCCTACCCCTCTACCCCCACCCCTCTACCCCCCTACCCCTCTACCCTCCTCCCGTCGGCCTGATGTTGTGTTTTGTTAAAGGACTACGTAGGCTTCACCAAAACCCCGTTGCATTCCCAGCCTGTGTACACGCAGTAATCACAGAAACTGCAAACCATAGTACTGCTCTGTGATTAATCCACACAGGAGGCGTGGCACATTCCTGGAGTGTGACATTGTCAGCCAGCCAGCCAGCCAGTGCTCCATAAACACAGCCCACAGACCAGAAGTCAGTTCACCCCTCTATGTTTTGAGTAACTATACTCACCAAGTCTTCTAACTTACAAAGTCCCATTTCTCATGACTCCTAGTTAATGATAATGCACCATTATAACGCTATATATTATACCCAAGGCGTAGTCTAACAATCCTTTCATCAGAAAGGACATCAGATCAAGAGTGGTAGAGTTTGACTACAGTACTCACAATGGTCATAATGAATGCACAAACAATGGCAAATGCAAAGAAAGATGTAGAGTACCGAAAGCCAAATGAAGCTGTCAGAGCTCCACCAACAGGCCCAGCCACCGTTCCTGAGAAATATGTTGCTGCATTCCATAAACCTGTTACAGCCGCAATCAATGAGATATTCTCTTCATATCCTCTTGAAACAGCAGTGGCAGTCATGTCTATAGGTGCAGCGAGACAGAACCATACACGTTCCCAGTCCAATTAATACCATTGAAAAATACACAAGCCAAGGCTGAAGTGAGAATGAAAATACAAACGATGGACCAACCAACATCATTCCACATCCTCCAATCAGTAGTCCTATAATCATTACAACTCGTGGATTAGTGGCGTCTATCACTACACCTATAACAATTGATGATCCAACAAATGCTATTCCAAAGACGAGAAACACCAGTCCAATTTGACTTGCTCTCCAGTGAAATGTGTTGTAAAGAAACAGAGGAAAAGAAACCTGAACAAGTGTCATAGCTGCATATGCAACAAAACTGTTCACACAGACTACCAGTACTGGCATCATTTTTAGCAGCCGCCACATGGGCGTTTGATTAACAGTAAAACTTTGTTCAGATTCCACATATGTGTCTGAAGGAAAGATGAGGAAGAATGGAATTAATAAAAACAATAGACTTCCAAAAACAACATAAGGAAAGGCGAAACCCTCACTATCATACAACAATCCTCCAAGTGGTGGACTAGTAAGAAAACCAAGTCCAAGAGTGAGCGATACCACAGACCAGGCTGTTGCAATGCGTGTAGGAAACATCCTCACAAACACAGTTGTACAAGTTGTACGAAAAGCAGCTTGTCCACATCCCATCACAAAATAGATGACTGTGCTGAGCCCAATAAATGGTTTCCATAAACTTATATCATCAACAAATCCAAAAATTACGCTAGAGCCCGCAACAAGAAAACTCCCGGATAGGAGAAGAAACTTCACACCGATCTTGTTCATGTACGCTCCAGAGATAAATGAACCAATGCATACAGCCAACTGATTGCCGCCTATGTACACACCAACCTCCGTGTCTGCACTTGATCCTTTCTTACGGGCGGCCACTTGCGGGAAGAAGGAAAAAGACAAACAAAGGCAAACAAAGATCACGTACGAGCAAATAAGCAGCAGTGCCGCAAACGCAAACTGCCATCCACGTGATACTACAGCTGGAGTATTTTCAAGACGTCTACTAGATTTAGCAGCCTTGGTTCTCTCCTCACCCGACAGCAGAAAAAGCGTTTCATCCATACTAGAGGAAGGAGCAGGCCGAAGGTGCAAACTATCACGTGCTACAAAGGTAAACATCCGCGGGACGGAAGTAGTCCAATTAGGAACTACATGTACTAGTAATTACTGTAGTTGCTGCGTAGCCTCGCAAACCAGGCTCTTCCGCGCAGTCGCTGCACGTGAATCACACGAGGAAGAGTTTTTGCCGGAATTGCTCTAGCGCGTAAAGTTAAGCCCGGTTCACAGTACGACGCTGGCACGAGCGTCGTGCGAGTGTCCTGGACGCTGACGATGAGCGAGCGTCAGCGTCACACTGTGAACATGTCAGCGTCCGCGACACTCGTACGACGCCCGCACGACGCTAGAATAGAGAAAAGTTCTAATCGAGCGTCCTAGCCAGAGGTGACCAGCGTCCGATGACATCACGTGCTCCGTTTCAACCAATCGAAAGTCAGTCACCGGACGTATTCGGGATATTCTATTCGTTCACATGGCAACCATCATTGATTCGTCGATGGAAGTGTGTGCGTGGTTTTCCCTGCGTTTGGCAAGTTTAGTCAAAGGAGTACAAGAACATAATAATAATAATTTATTTTTAAAACACCACATCTGGTGTAATTCCCTCCTAGGAGCAACCTAAAACATAAACTAAGAATGAAAGAAAAGGCTTGATTGAGACTACGGCGCAGCAGTGCAACAAAAGCAAAACGTCGTCGTCCATGTCTGTCGCGATACATTGTACACACGTGGTTACTTTGCAGCGCCAGACCACTGTCGCTGTGTGTTCTTTTTGCGATGGACGCTCGTCAGACGCAATACTGTGAATGGTCCAGCGCCAGCGTCTTCGCTGACGCTCGTGTGAGCGTCCTTGTCAGCGTCCAGGACGCTCGCAGGACGCTGTGCCAGCGTCGTACTGTGAACCGGGCTTTAGTCTCGCGTCCGGAATGTTGAGGGCGGGGTTAAGGTCTGACTACGCGAGACTTCGAGAGCAACATAGTGACGCGGGGCCCCGGATCCGGTTTCATAGCTTGATAAGGCTAATTCGATTACCTAAGTGTGTAGGTATGAAAGTTGAGTAACACGCGACATCGCTTCACGCACTTGCGTGTTTTGCGCGAAGTATGTAGTTAACATCATCGTTCGCTTCTAGCTAGAACATGTACACTGTACGTCTAGATTCTGCAGTCCTTTCAGCATTCAGTTTCCCAAAAGTCCAACTCAACACTAACTCCCCGTATGTTAGGTAACAGTAGAGGAAGTCTCAGGCTATCAAGACGAAACAGAACGAGAAGAGGAGTCCGAAATATCAAGCAACTACTTGCGAAACAAGAGCAACTGTGAGTTAATGTCAAGCAAGCGGACCGTTTAGTGACTTTGTTGGCTACTTCCTCAATTAGCAGCATTCTTGTTGTAAGACCATACCTTCTTAATTAGTGAGTTTATGAACCCTAACGACTCTCGATATACAAAAGCCTTATCAAACCGCCTGTGTAATAAATACGTCGTCGTTACCCAAACTACAGAAAATCTGGGAACTTGCGGTTTCGAACGATACCAAGATCGTCACTGTCTGCCCTGTTGCTCAGAAGTTATTACAGATTTTCAAAGCGCAAAGTCAACGCGAACAGAAAGTAGTTCTGCTGCTCGGATATATTTCCGAACAGGATTCGTGTCGAATATAGATGCCGAGTTCGATACACCTGTTACTTCCTCGCAACGGCAGCAACGTCTTTGAAGTAACGCGGCGTCCAAGTCGAAATGGCTTCAACCAATCACTAATCCAATCAACAGTATTTTTGGAAACGTGACACTCCGTTACATTTTCTTTGTCTTCAACGGGATACTAGCTTTATATAACAATCAATAGTCACGAGATAATATTGACCGGGATATAACTCTGAACGAAATTCTTCATGAGAATTTTGTCAGGCTGATAATTCTTCAGAGATACACTTAATGATAATAATTAGAATGGGATACTCATGCAGCAACATATAAATTTGTATACATTAGGATACTCGATTCTTGCTAATTTCTCAGAACGGGATATTGAACGGGATATAACTCTGAATGAGAATTCTGTTTGGCTGCAAATTTTCGGAACAGATAATAATGCATGTGAACTGATGCGACAACAGAAATTTGCATACAATGTTAAAATAATTAAATTTATGAGAATTTTGTCAGGGGCTGCTAATTCTGTAAATGGTATCTACTTCATGACCAATAATAGGAATTTATTAGCCATTAGAGTAATACTAATAATAGCTAATCTGCCTGTGCAGACAACGGAATGGTGGCCTTGTACTCAATACTTGTAAGTAGTCATAGAACACCTTAGAAAATCTACCCACCTTGTAACACGAGAATTATGGTTGGAAGTCCTAGAATCTGCAAGACTACAACTATCCGAAGTTAGAGTGTAAAAATATATACTTCGACCTTGCTTTCACAATTTGGCTACCAAGTTTCGAGCACTTCTATCCGATTTCGTTAGGAGAATTTAACATCAATCGTAGAGCCTTGCGTACCCAGCGATGTGTACGACCGAATCGGTTTGCACGAGTTGTTACTAGTCATGTATATCTGGAATTATAAATAATACCATCTAACACTTTTCATATTTCCGCAGACTCGAGGGGCTGAGCACGTAAGCAGAAAATAATTCTGGAATTCTAGTACACCTAATAGTAGTAATTTGGCGTATTGGACTTCAGCGCGCTTGGTACCCATGGACGGACATATTGCGCGCGATATAATTTTTTCGCCCAGAGGCCATACAGTTTCCTGTATGTGTTCTGTGCTAAAACTAAGGTGACGACACGTGCATGCGGTACAGCAGCTGAACGAGGTTTCAGTAATTACCTAGATATGAACTTCGTACTGGAATGTTAGATGAAAGCAATGCATGCATGGCCATTGGTCTTGAAGAGAGATCTTTTTATAAGTTTCCTGTTGTAAACTTTGTGTTGATATTAAAAGATATCCAAATACAGTACACTACACGTTGCTCTGATCACGTAAAATCAACATAGCCCGGATTGACTTGCTCAACTTAACTAGTCAGTTGGCGCCAATGTCCATTCTGTCGCCAGAACTTTCCAAGTCTTGGGCGACAGTCCTCAAAACGTTCGACACCCCTGGTATCCGTGCGTTTATGGGTTGATTGAAACGTTATTGGGAGAGTACACATCTGTGGGAGATGCAAGAGTGCAGAGGGTTAGGTCCAGTGTTTGAAACATTCAGTAATTGGAGTCTGTCTCTCAGCGCTACTCCCCTTGAGAATTGCCTACTAGTAGTGCTTCGTGGGTGGCTGTTGTCTCTCCTCGGTGATCGATTTTGTCGGCGTAACTCTCAACCTCTGCTTCGTCACGGGAAGCGCAGTTAAGTTCATATACTTATCTTCTTCGTCTTGCTTTGAGCCTTCTTCTCCTTGTCTGTGGTGATATTAAAGTCAACCCAGGTCCAGTGTGTTAATAAAATTCCCTTGTGGAATTTGCAATAAGAATGTTCGATCCAATCAACAAGGTATCCTTTGCGATATCTGTGATTGCTGGTTTCATGCTTACTGCATCTCTGTCTCGAAAGAAGAGTATATTCGTCTTTCCAATGACTCGCCGCCTTGGATGTGTTTCAAATGCTCTGAGTCCTTCACTATCGGAATTAACAACTGCGATAGTGCCTTGCCTCTGTTGAAAATACTGGCTCCTAGAGTTATCTTTTATCAGAAATACAAAAGGTATCTAAGCAGAACGAAGTGGTGATTGCTCAGCTCAACGTTAATTAATAGTCTTCTCTTAGAACTGGATGACATTGAACTCCTCCTCCACACTGGCAAAATCAATATTGATATGTGCCGTGCGTCTCCGAAACAAAGCTATTTCTGATAGTTTCATCGCTGTTTCGGAATATAAATGTGTCCGACAAGATTTCACACGTCATGGCGTCCGCCCTCAAGTCTTCTACATGTCAGCCGTTTACTCAATCATTGACCGCCTTGGAATGTCAGTGTTGTAGTGCACCTTTGTCGTGGACGCCGATCAATCATCACCTGCTGCTATCGCTCTTCGTCGAGTTCTGTTGCTAATTTCAATACTGACTTAATTATTAGTTCTCACTGAGAGTCTATATCTTCTGAGTAATGACGTCTCTATTCTGGGTGATATCAATATCGACCTTAACAATTCAAATACTCCACAGATGTTACTGATCTTCTTGGACTTCTTCGACTCCAGAATCGCCAACCCGTGTGACTGCAACATTAGCATTTCTTCTGGATGTCATTCTAGTCTCCCAGCCTTCCCTCTACTTTCTGGCTGAATCCCTGAATTCATTGGGAACTATAGTGATCATCACTTGGTCATCACCAGTCGTCAGTCTTCTCAATGTGTTTGCGTGCCTTGCCTCCTGTGCGACTTGTTCGGATATGAAGAATTTTAACCAAGAAGACTTCACACGTGACCTTGAAAAAGTGTCATGGTCTGTGATTGAAAGCATTTGATAATATTCATTACAAATGAAGCATCTGGAAAGAACTCTTTCTCGAAATTGTGAATCGCCATGCTCCTCTGAAGAAACAACGTTGTCGTCTAAAACCCGTCTCTCCCTTGGATAAATTCTTTGATTCTGTATTACATCCTGCAACGAGATAGATTTCGTCGAACATCTCTCGCTTCCTCAAGATCTCAAAAAGAGAGGCTCGGCTCAACTTTCAGAGTCTGTATATATAAGAGAGCTAGATCCAAGGTTCGCAAAGAGATTGTGGTAGTAAAGTCAAAATTTTTTAAGAATCCTTGGCCTCTGTTAATTAAGAACGAACCACGAGAATTTTGGAAACTCATCGACAAATCACTCGTTGGAAAGCACCGGGTTCCTCCTGAACATTCCTCAGCTAAAATGCTGAAGATCTTAGATCTATTTTTGGAGTTCACGAACCTAGTGATTCGACGTTTGTTGGCCGACCTGGCTATACCTAACCGTCCTGCTGCTTCTCTTTCAAAATCATTGACATGTGCGATGTTCAGCAACGACTGCTTCATCTTAACCCCAGAAAGACTGCAGGTCCGTAGGCTGGGGAAGGTTCGGGGTTCGGGGGGAAATTTGGAAGAACCGTCCGCTCAGCCGTGAAGGTCCGCTTTCGATCCAATGTATTATACACTGCCGCGTATATAGTACGCAAAACGCGCCTCTAAATTTGTATGCGCTCCTCTTATGTCAAATTCTCTCTATTGTTTTCATGCAATCCTTACATTTCTCGTCATTTCTATATAATATGTTTTTAATTGTAGCGTCTATAAATCTAAAGAAAAATGCTCCATGCATGGACGCAGCCGCATGATTGTTTGTTCCCCATGTGGTCGCAAACCGCTATCTGCTCCTTTCCACTCATAGTTAAAGGAACATTTCGGCCACATGCGCTAGTAAATTGCGCCCAGCATACACCTTTTATTGTTGGTTACCGACAATCAAATTGAGACATTTGACGCATTTGCAGAACGAGATATGCTTACGTACGTTTTTAACTGATTAAATGATAAATTCTATCGGACGCGTTTGTAAATTTTTCGATCGGGACTACAACTTCTAGAATATCTGCAGTAGATCGCAGTTTGCAAAGCGTGCTGTTTGGTTCAGTAGCTAAAACACTTATGCACAACTTACTCATACGTAACAAGCGGGCAACGCTTTTCTAGCGTGACGCTGAAAAGGGTTTTCTCGCCATCGCTTGTAACATCACGTGACATCGACAGCATTCGGTGAAGCGTTGTGGACGGCGAAACAGATCCGGACGCCAATACCGCTCGCCTCTCTAACCTATAAGTTGTGTTCATGTGCGACAGACCAAGTATGAACAGCTGTTTTTACCACATACCGAAGGGGCCCTGTCGTAAGAACTGGACTCAACCCTAACTTCGCGTTGTAGTTCTTGTCACTTCCATCAGCGCATGCAACCATTGCTTTTTACCGCAAATGTACGTTAGCGCGCCTCTCTAAAATGTTGCGTTAACGCAAATCTCCGAAATGTCTCTGTAAAGCACGCGACCTTTTCTACTTCGAAAAGCAACTAGAGCCCTCGCATGACGGTGGCTAGATTTTGTACTTTGCTTTGTGCATGCCGGCGTTTGTCTGTAAGTCGTAACGTCACAAAATGTTTGTTCCTCATGCGCTCTCAAACCGCTGCAATTTTGCGTTCCACCTTTAGCTAGAACGCAACCTTTTCTCACTTTGAAATATGGTGTCTTTTGAGGTAGTCTGCAGGTTTCCTGCATCTATGCGTTCGTCTGTAGTTTGCAAAAGTTGACATTGCAGCAGGAAAGAGACGGAAAAGCTGCTGGCTGGCTGAAGCACATGCAGCACATGTGCCCGTCGAAGGATCGAGAAAGCTTCTTCTAAATCGGGACTATCGAAACCGCTTCAAGCGAATACTTGGTCACTTATACAGAGTTCGGTATTTTGTGTTTTCTCCGCTCAATAAGCGAATTGTATGATGCCCCAATTATATATACGCAGGAATCTGTGTTAATTAACAGAATTTGCGAAGGCGAAGAATGGGCTAATCATCTAGTATATATATAATTCGAAAAACTAAAAAATAACATGTATGTGACGTCATTGGTCCATTTTGGTGTATTACACACCGCCACTGTTGTCTGCGGGCTTAGTAGGGTTAAGACTCCTTGTATTTCCGTAATACACTGATATATATCTAATTACTCAGAGGCAACTTAACACTAACATACCACATGCCACATCCCCCTTTCCCAGCTCTGTAAACATCTAAGATCAAACTGGTGTAACTCTAACACAGTATAGTCACCCATTAACTATAAGTCTAGTTTCTGCGATGGCTTGACAGCTCTACCACTTCTTGTTGTTGTTAGATCAGGTTGTACTGAAGGTGGATGTTGCACCGTACTTTCTGTTGGTTCTTTTTTCTTCATTTCAGTCTTCTTGTCTTCTGGTACCGGTTCTTTTCGTTGATGATCTCTAACTATGTGTCTTCTGTTCCTTCGAAATTCTCCGGATGGTGTTGAGATGGTATAAGATCTTGGTGTTTTAGACTGTTGTAAAATAGACCCTCTTTCCTTTCTGTCTGGAATCCACACTCCTTCTCCACTAGATAACGGTGGTAGTTCCTTGGCTCTATGTTGTTTGTCAAATCTCTCTTTTGTTGTCTGTCTCTGAATTTGTTCTTTGACCCGTATATCTCTGTAGGGAACATGTATCGGTAAAAGAGTAGCTGGCGTGGTTGGGACAAAACCTCTCAGTTGTCTACCCATCAGTAGTTCTGCCGAAGAATATCCATTTGACAGAGGGGCTGAACGATAAGACAACAATCCCTGGTAGGGATCATCACTCTTCGTTAGTAGTTTCTTCATAGTCTGTACCGTTCGCTCGGCTTCTCCATTCGATTGGGGATATCTCGGACTACTCGTTGTGTGCACAAAGTCGTACTCTTTTGCAAACTTTGCGAATATCTCGGAGGCGTACTGAGGACCATTATCCGATCTGACCTCATCTGGTATGCCGTGTCGAGCAAATATGGCTTTCATCTTGTATATTACTTCTTTGGAAGATGTGTTTGTCAGAGAAACGACTTCGGGATATCTCGAATAATAATCCACGACTAGCAGAAACGACTTCCCTCCCCATTCAAACAAATCAGTGCCCAATGTTTGCCACGGTCGACTAGGGAAAACCGTTGGGAATAAGGGTTCGACTGGTACTGGCCGTTGTTTGCTACATATTGAATAATGTTCAATCTTATCTTGTAATTGTGATGTAATTCCTGGCCACCACACTGCTGAACGTGCTCTCTCCCTACATTTGGTAATGCCAAAGTGTCCCAAATGTAGCTTATGCAGAATCTCTGCTTGCATTGAGGTAGGGATAACCAGTCGGCTACCACGTAGTAATAGGCCTTCTTCCACAGACAATTCTGATGAAACTGCCCAGAATTTCTTGATATCTCCTTTGAGCTTATGGTTGGGCGGCCATCCTTTCCTGCAGAATTGCTTCAGCTGGTAGCTTGTTTCATCTGCATCTTGTTGCTCTCTTATTTTGGCCAAAGTTTCTGTTTGCACCGGTAGAGAATCCAGTATGTGATCAACATACTCGTCAGATGCGATTGCTACTTCCTGGCTTTTTGAACTGGCTCTATTTTCCTGGAGTGGACTCCTCGATAAGGTATCTGGAGTATGAAGGTTACGACCTGGGACATGAGAAATAGTGAACTGATACTGCATCAGTCGTAGTCTGAATCGCTGAACTCGTAAAGGTAGTTCTTCTAAACGTCTGTTTGAACTCAGCAAAGACACTAAAGGCTTATGATCCGTTTCCACGTGAAATGCCATTCCTAGTAAGTAGTCACGGAATCGATCACATGCCCATGTGATAGAGAGTGCCTCCTTCTCTATCTGCGCATATCTAGCTTCTGCACTGGTAAGTGACCTTGATGCGTATGCAATAGATTTCCATTCTCCATTGTCTTGCTTCTGTCGAATAACTGCTCCTAAACCATATGCTGACGCATCTGCTGACACAGCTGTTGGTCTGGTTGGAGAATATAAAGCTAAACCTGGTGGTTGAGACAGATCTTCTTTGATTGTTCCAAAGGCACACCGTTGACTGTCTCCCCACATCCACTCTGACTTGGAGGTAATCAAGGCTCTCAATGGCTCTGTTTTCTCAGCTAGTCTTGGGAGAAACTTTCCCAGTTGGTTTACCATGCCTAAAAATCTCCTCACTTCTGTAGGAGTCGACGGCTCTGTCATCTCCTTAATTGCATTAATTTTGTCTGGATCACTTCTGATACCTGTGTGATCGACGACATGACCTAAGAATTTCACTGTGTTTGTTGAAATTACACACTTCTCTTGGTTAAGTGTAAGACCGGCTTGTTGTACTCTCTCTAGGACTTTTCGAAGACGTCGATCATGTTCTGCTTGTGTCTTCCCATAGACCAGAATATCATCCATCAAGCACAGAGTTCCCGGCAAACCGTCGAGTGTCTCAGACATTCTTTTTTGGAATAACTCCGGTGCCGAGGTTATACCAAATGGCAATCTGTTAAAGCAAAATCTACCAAATGGCGTTATAAACGTCGTGAGTAAGGCAGACTCGTTTGACAGCGGTATCTGCCAAAAGCCACTATTCGTATCGCTCTTACTGAAAACACGAGCGCCTTGTAATTGAGCTAGAGTGTGTTCTACTGAAGGTAATACCATTCTCTCTCTTTTTACGCTCTCATTGAGTTTGTACATATCAACACAAACTCTCACACGAATATTAGGCTTAGGAACAATGACCATTCCTGAGCACCAATCAGTGGGTTGATCTACTTTCGAAATTACTCCCTCCACTTGCATTTTTAGCAGTTCATACTCCACTTTCTTCATCAAGGGGATGGGTATTCGTCTGGGAGTGGACAGGGCAAAAGGCTTTGTATCTGATTTCAGACAGATGGTGTACTCTTCTTTCATCTTTCCAAGGCCCTTAGACAAATTTGGGAATTCAGCTTGCACATTAGCCACATTGACCAGATTACATGCAGCTTTTTGTACTATCTCACAGCGTTTGATTACTTGCAGAGCTTCAATGGCTGGTCTGCCAAGTAGACATCTTGTCATTCCGCTCACCACAAATATCTCTCGCTGTGCGGCCAACGCTTTGACCTGGAGTTTGGCAACAAACTTCCCACGCACATCTAATGCATGTCCTCCTGGGCCACGTAGTGAATGTCTGGTAACAGGTTGAAGTTTAGCGTTGCTGAAGGTTGTTTTGTACACCTTTTCTGGTATCACTGTAACGTCTGCACCAGTGTCGATCTTGAACCTCAACTCTCTCCCATACACCTTAGCGTTGGTCATCCAAGCACCTGTTACAGTTCCGATAGATCTAACACCCAAGCATAGATAACCGCGGGAATCGTCCGACTCAAAGCTAGCATCCGAAACGATTTCGATCTTTTTTTGGATTTACACATGCGTGCGTAATGACCTACACGTTCGCGCTTATGGCATTTTGCCGTTACTGCTCAGGCCCGTAGGCTGGTCGCAGGAGTGGGGGTGCATTTGCCAACAAAGTCTATGTGGTTTCAATTAAATGTAATCGCACTGCGCTAAAGTTTTTTTGTGGATTCACTACTTTGAAAACATGGTTAAAATTGCGTTTGTATACTTGGTTCGCATAATTGTATTTGCAATTGCGCGGGCATTATCTAATAATACGTATCTGTATTCATAATTGTATATGTAAGACTTAGAATTAGCAGAAAACATTAGTGTACAGTACCGAGTCAAGTTCAAGTCTGCGAGGGTGAAGGCGAGCATAATAATCGACTACGTCGTCAAGATCTATTGGTACATCGTAGTGGATATGAAGGAGAGCAAGGTGAGACAATCTGTCCTTACCCATGGATGCGCGCATATAGTTGTTTAGGCGTCGTAAAGCACTGGCGCTTCTCTCACATTCACACGAGGTGACAGGCATGGTACAGGCGATGGTCAAAAGAACTGAGATGTTTGGGAAGTCAGTGGCGTCACATTCTTTGATGGCTTTTGCTGGTGAGCACGGTCTCTTATCAGGGAGCATCGCCATATACCTGTTCCTCCAGTGCCTGAGTTCCGCGTCCATCAATTCAGGCGATGGCAGATCATTTCTGTACTTGATCAGCGCCTCCTCCAGGTTGACATCAAGTAGGGAAATGGCTGTGACTGCCGACTTTGAGAACTGCCGGTTGATGCTAATAATAATATGATCAAGAAAGGGAATTGCAACATTTCTCTGCAAATACTCTTGAACAGAAGCAGCTGGAATATTGCTGCGATTTTGTTGCCTTGCTGCAATGCGAGGCATTGCAATCGTACTTCCAACCTTTATTGCCATGTCTGAACTAACTTTGTAGATTTGAGAAAAGCTGCTTTCAACGTTTGCGCGCTCGCTGTTGTAGGTCCTCACATTTTCAGATATCATGTTATGCGCTTTCACGATATCAACAGCTTTGCTCTGCAGCTTCACGGTAATGCCCGAAAGGTGTGATAAGTACTGATATATCGTCACAAACACAACAACAACTGAAAGGAAGTAACACTGGCCAGAATCTGCTGTGCTTCATTGCGGCCTGCATAGTCCCAGTCGGCATACGTAGCCCCATATTCCTCCAAGTGATAGCGGAAAGCTATCATCTCTAGAGCTTCAACCACAAATACGTACCCTTGGTAGAAGTGCCGATAAGCCGAATGCCGCTCAGCCCATCGCGTCTTGCACAGATCAATCAGTGGTTTCCTCCTCTCTTCATTGACCACATTGTGGTTGATGATCATCTCTAGAACACCACTTCTCTTTGGACTACTGAGAAAGAAACGGCTGCATTTTTTAACGCAATCGATCACATTACGTACTTCAGGAAGAGCACATGACTTGCTTATCACAAGGGTAAGGCAGTGGCCACTGCAGTGTACGTAGGTGGCTAAAGGAGCTTTATGTCTAATCCTGGCCTGGACACCCACTCGATCTGAAGACATGTTGCTGGCGTCGTCGTAGCCCTGACCACGCATAGTAGCGAGTGATATGTTATTCTCTTTCAGAAAGCCAAAGATACCATCTGCAATCCGCTCCCCAGTAATTCTGTCCAACTTCAAAAACGTTAAAAACTCTTCTCTGACCTCTTTAGTACTTCTGTCAACAAACCTGGCGCAGATGGCAATATGCTCAACGTTATGCGAAGTTACCTCGTCAGCGATGATGGCGTAAAAGAGCGCAGCTGTCAAATCACCTATTATTCGCTGTAAGAAGATGTGGTTTCCCATGACTTTAATCAGCTCATTTTGTGTTTGAGGAGAAAGATAAGTTGCCCATCGCATTGCAGGAATTTCCAGGTGCCTTCTTAACTCTTCATCGTGCACTGCCAGAAGCCTCCGCAAAGAAAGAAAATTACCTGGATTTCCAAGTGATTCCACGCTCTCTGCGTCTCCACGTAAAGCAATGCACTGTCTGGCGCAGTACAACACAGCAGAAGCAATGGACTTCAGGACAGCACGATTACGCGCGACATTGGCCGCCCTGCGGGTGTCCGACTGTGCAGTAATGGTAGTATCTGGATTCTCCAAGGTTCGCTTGAAGTTATCAGCTTGCTCAATGGCTTGATGATGGTATAAGCACTGCTCGTGCTCCTTTGCTTTTTATCCTTTCTTGTTCCAATCACGACACCATCCACTTGCTCGCTGTAAACCATCCACGGGTGTTCTGATAGCCAAACAGGACGAAAAGCTCGGTTGCGGCCACCAATACATGTCGGAGGAAAACTTGGTCGGCACGAGGCTTTTGTGATTTGTCAGTAGGTTGTACTTCTCCGCAGCACTCAGAGCCTGCATGGACTTGCAGAAATCGACAGGAGACTTGGTTTTGAAAAACAATTTGCCGATATCATCCACTAAATCATGATCAGAAGTATTAGCATGATGGCATTGCTGATTGCCGCCGTCGACGCCTGCACGCTGAGCCTCGTTGTCGTGAACTTCACAGCATGTGTTGCGCAAAGGCTCGACATACGTGGCGGTTGAGGACGATCCTACTCTTTCTACACTACCACTACAGCACTCACTGGAAGTCGGTGTTAGTTGATCGTCTACTGCAACCAGCTGTGTAAACTCTGGATCAGGAGTCACAAGTTGATCACTTGCCCTTTTCGGAACTAGAAAGCCGTCCAGCCGTTGACACGTAGCCGCTGCTTGCCTCCTTTTTCTATCTTTTTCCTGAGACCGTCCCATCTAGTGTCACTGTGACGAACACGCACTTCTCCACGTCACCAGGTAGCAGACAGGATAGCCAAATATCTGGCACGTACTTTGGAGTTCCAACACATGCCTCGGAGTCCTTTTGCCTACTAGCCCGTACTTCTTCCGTGAACGGGTCCGGGGAGGGTGAACGTGCACCCAGTGCACCCCCCAGCCTACGGACTTGCCATCGACTGCCCGTTCCCGACGTCCAACGATTTCCGTACATCCGGGTCTCGAAAAACGCCGTCCCATCGTTTGGCTGTTTCTAGGGAATCGAATTCCTGCCCCGTTCGATACGCGTTTGTCGCAACAGCAGCAACGTCTTCGAAGTGACGATACGACGTCAAAATCCGACTCCGTGATCTGCACTCGCGCGCGAATTTGTCTGGAATGCTCCATCATATCTCCACCGACTTTAATTAAAATGCTCGTTCCTGACATCGGACGGTACGTGCGGGACATCGAAAAGGAAAGATATTTGCATATATCCGGATCTTTGAATTTTAATTGTTTAATTTTAATGGGATACTAAATAACTAGCAATAATGCAATCAGCCCCAGCAGAGAACGAAATCTGTAACGAGATTCTACTTTGAGATAATCGATCGCAGAATGGGATATCACTGTACGGGGTAGATAACTCTGCACGAGATTGTTTATTTAGGAGAATTCTTCAGAGATAGACTTCCTAATAAATTAGAACAGGGTGAATGAGACATACTTCATGAATGCATACAACGATAAATAATGAATTAACTATAACTAATAATAATAGAAATTTACTAACAACTAATAATATCCTATACTGTAATACGCGAACGCTCGGGAACGCTCACTTCCGTCTGTCCACATGTATGTATGTCTGTAACGCGCTGATCGACACGACGCCGGTCTCGAATAGTCGCGAAACGCGGTGGGCCGGTCGAGATCGCGAGTCGGATATGAACTGTCGAGTCGGATTTCGCCCGCACCGACCCTGACGGCCCGTAAGTTACGATACTTTGGCGGCCTGAAATGAGATGTGCGGATGTGTGTCTTCGCCAAAGTGACCTCATTCTCCACGAATAGATCATGACGCTTTAGGTGGGAAGAGTCTCAGATGGGGATGCTGGAAAATGCGTTGTCTGAGACGAACGGTCGTGTCGGATTGCTTTGGGGTCTGAAGTTTACCTAAAATTAGATTGCTACGCCAATGTGTTTTCGCGGAAATGCCAAGTATGCGGATTTGACGTGTTTTGAGATACGCGGAGTTTGTTTAATCAATTGACCGAGTATGCGGTGGTGACGTGAACCGGTCTGCGCTTCATCTGCATTGATCGTCTGTATGCGCCATCATCAGCTCTGCATCGTCTGGATGCGCGGGCTGTAGACTTTGGCGTTCTGAAATAAGATGAGCCGGAGTTTGTTTGCTCAATCCATTAACCGAGTATGTACGCGGATGTGACGTGCGCTCGCCAGCCACTGTACGCCATCCTCTAATTCCCAGAGTGCAAGATGCGCCGGCTCACCGGGCCGCTTTTGCGTGCGTGCGTGCGTCCATGTCATGGAAGGTGCGTCTTCTTTGCAGAAGTGGCGCACAACGATAGATTGCCACCGCCCAGATTGCCACCGCCCATAGGGGCGGGTAGTACTAGTTCATATCTATAATCTGTCAGTGCAGAGAACGGGATGGTGAGCTAGTGATAACATATGATATTTGCATCTCACACAAGAATCTGGTGCAAATGACATACAGCTAGTCTCGTTCCCAGACTCACGCGAGCCTGTCAGTGTCCGGTTCCCGTATGACATTTTCAGCCTCCCGTGAGTCTGGACTCACAGCGCCTACTTTCACACACTTCCTTCACTAATTGTCATCCCACGTCATAGTCTTGGCACCCCACGTGACTAGATAGTATCTACGTCACAAACTCAATTAGCTTACATCTAGCTAATGTGTGACCCAGCAGATGGTGTATCACGCCCAAGCTTCGGAACAGCGCATGGTGACTCTCCACGGTGAGTGATTCACCACGTTCACGCTATCCAAATCTCAAGACGACTTCAGCATGTGGAAAGGTGAGTGTATTCCTACCTAATTTATTGTCCTACTCGCGTAGACTGGCGAGCCTGCCAAGTCTAGTTACAGCGATCCGGACTGCACGTGTAGTTCACTCGTTGTTTCGTCGCACATCCGCTATTTGCACGGCCCTTGCTAGTGCACAGACTCTAATGGCCAGTACGGCGCGCAATGGCAACAAGAGACACATTGACATGAAATTGCAGTCCGCTCTCCGTGTTTTCAATTATGATGACTTTCGGGAGAGTAAACTTGAAGTCTCCAGGGCCATTCTAGGGGGAAAAGACATCTTTGTCCGCACAAACAACGAGTGAACTACACGTGGAGTCCAGATCGCTGTAACTAGACTTGACAGGCTCGCCAGTCTACGCGAGTAGGACAATAACTTAGCTAAGAATACACTCACCTTTCCACATGCTGAAGTCGTCTTGAGATTTGGATAGCGTGAACGTGGTGAATCACTCACCGTGGAGAGTCACAATGCGCTGTTCCGAAGCTTGGGCGTGATACACAATCTGCTGGGTCACACATTAGCTAGATGTAAACTAATTGAGTTTGAGACATAGATGCTATCTAGTCACGTGGGGTACCAAGACTGTGACGTGGGTGACACTTAGTGAAGTAAGTGTGTGAAAGTAGGAGCTGTGAGTCCAGACTCACGGGAGGCTGAAGTGTCATACGGGAACCGGACACTGCCAGGCTCACGTGAGTCTGGGGACGAGGCTAACATACAGCTATCAACATCTACACAAACACACAAACAACTAAAGTACATTCAAGAACTAGGTAGACTACAGAAGTGATGGGTATATAGGGTTACTTAAAACATGTTACCCAGTGGACCCGATGTTATGTATATTCTAAAGGGACTAAAGTACATAGGCTTTGCCCAAACCCCATTGCATTCCAGGCGCGTGCAGTCACAGAAACTGTAAACCATAATATTGCTTTGTGATTGGGCCACACAGAAGGCGTGGAACATTCCTAGAGCGTAACATGACACAGTGTCAGCCAGCCAGCCAGCCAGCCTGAGACCATACAATCACGGTCAAGACTGGGATGCCCAGTCTATTTGGGCTTCATAATTTTGACAGTTAGTAAATTATTATACGTATGGATTACGTTTGGTGACTGTAGCTGTCTACATTCTAGTTTAGCATATCAGTGATTTCTGTATATTTGGCTGTTTAGTTATATCTGAAATATATCTAACCAGCCAGCCAGCCAGCCAACCAGCCATTTTGACAGTTAGTAAATTATTATACGTATGGATTACGTTTGGTGACTGTAGCTGTCTACATTCTAGTTTAGCATATCAGTGATTTCTGTATATTTGGCTGTTTAGTTATATCTGAAATATATCTAGCCACCAGCCAGCCAACCAGCCAGTCCTCCAGAAACACAACCCACATACCAGAAGTCAGTTCACCCCTCTACGTTTTGAGTAACTACTCACCAAGTCTTGCACCATTATAACCCTATATATTCTAGTCAAGGCATAGAGTCCAACAATATTTTCATCAGAAAGGACATCAAATCAAGAGTGGTAGAGTTTGACTACAGTGCTCACAATGGTCATAATAAATGCACAAAAAATGGCAAATGCAAAGAAAGATGTAGAGTACCGAAAGCCAAATGAAGCCGTCAGAGCTCCACCAACAGGCCCAGCCACCGTTCCTGAGAAATATGTTGCTGCATTCCATAAACCTGTTACAGCCGCAATCAATGAGATATTCTCTTCATGTCCTCTTGAAACAGCAGTGGCAGTCATGTCTATAGGTACAGCGAGCAGAACCATACACGTTCCCAGTCCAATTAGTACCATTGAAAAATACACAAGCCAAGACTGAAGTGAGAATGAAAATACAAACGATGGACCAACCAACATCATTCCACATCCTCCAATCAGTAGTCCTATAATCATTACAGCTCGTGGATTAGTGGCGTCTATCACTACACCTATAACAATTGATGATCCAACAAATGCTATTCCAAAGACGAGAAACACCAGTCCAATTTGACTTGCTCTCCAGTGAAATGTGTTGTAAAGAAACTGAGAGAGAGAAACCTGAATAAGTGGAACAGATGCATATGCAACAAAAGTGTTCACACAGACTACCAGTACAGGCATCATTTTTAGCAGCAGCCATATGGGCGTTTGATTGACAGCATCACTTAATTCAGATTCCACATATGTGTCTGAAGGAAAAATGACAAAGAATGGGATTAATAAGAACAATATACTTCCAAAAACAACATAAGGAAAGGCGAAACCCTCACTATCATACAACAATCCTCCAAGTGGTGAACTAGTAAGAAAACCAAGTCCAAGAGTGAGCGATATCACAGACCAGGCTGTTGCAATGCGTGTAGGAAACATCCTCACAAACACAGTTGTACAGGTTGTAAGAAATGCACCTTGTCCCAATCCCATCACAAAATAGATGACTGTGCTGAGCCCAATAAATGGTTTCCATGAACTTATATCATCAACAAAACCAAAAATTACGCTAGAGCCCGCAACAAGAAAACTCCCGGATACGAGAAGAAACTTTACACCGATCTTGTTCATGTACGCTCCAGAGATAAATGAAGCAATGCATACAGCCAGCTGATTGCCGCCTGCGTACACACCAACTTCCGTGTCTGCACTTGATCCTTTCCTATGGGCAGACACTTGCGGGAAGAAGGAAAACGACAAGCAGGAGCAGACTAGGATGATGTAGGAGCAAATAAGCACCAGTGCCGCAAATGTGAACTGCAGTCCACGTGATACTACAGCTGGAGTAGTTTGAAGGCGTCTAGATCTAGCAGCCTCTTTTCTCTCCTCACCCGACAGCAGAAAAAGGGTTTCATCCATACTAAAGGAAGATGCAAAGTAAGAAGTGCCCAGACATCCGGGGGACGGAAGAAGCTAAATACGTGCCTGCCGACACGTACTAATTAATTAACTAGTTGCACGGTATCCGTAGGCGCCTCGCGTTCGAGAGTAACACGTCCAACGGAGTTTTCAGACTGTCTACAGTAATACTGAAACGCCGAGTCCTAGCTAGACAATACGTATTTGTTGAAACCCTAGCTGTCATGGAAGTAAACATGCAAACTTTCTAGTAGTTTAGATTACGTATGTAGGATTGGTATAGGTAGTCGTCGTTTGCGATCGTGATCAAGACGATATTTGGGGGGCGGTGCTTCTACAGCATGCGCAATCTCGAGGGTAACACGCACCTTTCGCCGATCTCGCTGTACAGTGTACGTTTCCGGGTCTGCTTCTGAACCGTAGATCATCTTGCCGTTGACTAGGCTTTGTAAGTAAGTTCACTACTTACCATTTCGTGAATCTCGTGAGAGACTTTGCCTGCGTAGAGACGCGTAGGAAGCCATTTCTTGAGTACGGTTTCTTGAGGCTATGAGACTGCAGTTCAAGCTGAAGTCGCCTGATTCACATTCTGAACAGATACACGTGGAGTGGAAAGACAGACTACTCATTTCTTAGCGATGGGAGTTTTGTCAGATGAAGATTTTGTGGTAGGGGAACCCATTCGGGGTAACCGAACGTGACGCACTGTCACTGTCTGTGTGGCTGAAACTAGGACTACTTTTCTCCTATCTAGCGAACTACTTGAACTGTGAAACTGTGAAACTATGTATCTTGTCGAACTACAGTCAGCAAAAGTTTGTCTAGCCTATCCAACTCTTCATGGAAGGCGGTGAGCTCATGAGCTTACACATCACTTGATGTACCTTGGCCTGATTCTTTGTTTGCTATACAGAGAAATTGTCTTGGCTGCTTTCAGTCGAACTCCACACTGTATCAAGTACATTTCTCTACACAAAACCTGTGTAAGACTTGATTTTATTATGAGAATGCCTTTCCTTGCAACCCTGACTCTGCAGATGCAAGGTCTTACTCGAGAACTCTAATCTTGTTTTGAAGTTCCACTATTTCATTTGCTTGTTGTTCAGTTATCGGATGTAAACCATCAGCTTCAGGGCCTCAGTGACATTTTTGACAACTAACATTGTCATCTTCAATTTTGAGATCACTACTATACACATGTCTTGATCAACTGCAGATGAGGTAGAACAGCCTCTGCTTTCTGATTTAGACATTACAGCTATGGAATAGTGCGTGTGTGTTGTGTTACTTTAGACATAAACTGTTGCTGGTACTTGTAGACTGGCAGTGCTAATTGTAAACAGACTACAGAGTACGCGTACTGTACTCTGATCCGCGTCAGTGTACTTATCGAGTGCAAGTTATCACAGTAAGATCTTCGACTTGGCCAATCACATATATACAGAAGCAAGCTAGACTGCTCAGAAACAACGCGGAACGCCTACATGTCTGGTTACCCGAAATGGGTTCCAGGTGGCATGATTTCACTCGCCAAAACTAATCCATCTCTAAGCAATGAGTAGTCTGTGCTTCCACTCTACGTGTATCTGTTCAGAATGTGAATCAGGCGCCTTCAGCTTGAACAGCAGTCTCTTACCCTCGAGAAGCCGTACTCAAGAAATGGCTTCCTACGCGTCTCTACGCAGGCAAAGTCTCTCACAAGATGCACGAAATGGTAAGTAGTGAACTTACTTACAAAGCCTAGTCAACGGCAAGATGATCTACGGTTCAGAAGCAGACCCGGAAACGTGGACTTTGTGTGTACAGCAAGATCGGCGAAAGGTGTGTGTTACCCTCGAGATAGCGCATGCTCTAAAAGCTCCACACCCCCCCGAATATCGTCTATTGAAATGTACAGTCTATTTATGTAACGAGATAGCTTGACATCACTACAGTGACGTCATACTAGTAGTTGTATTCTACCAGTTTTGTAAGCCGGACACAGTTGTTAGCGCGTAGTCTTCTTCAATTGTGTTACAGCTGCTGGTGTTGTAAGCAATAAACTAGCAACACGTCACATGGTGTCAGAGTGAGTGGGATATTCGACAACGCCTGTCTAGCCCGAGAAACACACTCAACAAGTTCGACGACATGACCACGAGTCCGGAAGCAACTGCAAGACAGCCAGACGTACCAGGCTCAGCACGACGCGGAGGATATGCTATCCTCGCTCTGACAGCGAACCGCATGCCCCACTCAATGTGAAAGATCGCGCGCACCGCGGTGAAAATTGGCGCCGTTTCGAGCGGGACTGGAAGATGTACGAGCAAGCCGCCAAGATCTCCATCGAAGCACCCGATGTAAGAGTAGCAGCCTTATTGCACATTATCGGACATGATGCTTTAGACATGTACGATACTTTTGACTGGGGAGACCACCCTGAACACAAAGACAACATTGAGAAAGTGCTTGAGCAATTCAGGAACCGCCTAGTTTCCGAGAGCAATGAGACCTTCGAACGCTACAAGTTCTTTAAGCGGAATCAGGAACCAGAGGAAATGATCAATGCGTATGTAGCAGCCGTTATGAAACTCACTGACTCATATGCAATTTTGGCGCAGCCACATCTGGGACCGTCTAGTCCACGGAATCCGTGATGACTCCCTTCGTTTCAAACTGTTAGGGAAGAAGCAGCTCAGTCTAGCAAAATACCTGGAAATTCTTCGATCCAGTCAGATAACTTTTCAACGAGCACAAGAATTTTCAGTTGATGAAGCAGCACCTCTACACTCAGTCAGGTGTGGACCACCATTCAAGAATAGAAGGCTACCTCCAAAGAAAACCCAAGCGAAAGAGAGCAGCAAATTCAAGCCTCATGCACACAAAGGAGGATACACGGGGAAGACAACTGACTCAAAGAAATTGTGCAGTTACTGTGGTCTGAATCATACCCCACAGAAGTCAGCATGTCCAGCTGCAGATAAGACGTGTTTCAAATGCAACAAATTGGGGCATTTTGCAAGAGTTTGCCGATCGAAACAGACATCCACTACTACAACCAAGAAACCGGTCAAGTATGTAGAAGAACAGGAGGAAGTAGAGTATGTATGATTAAATGTCATCGACACAGCCAGCACAGCACGCAAAGCATTTGCAGCGTTCAGAGCTATTGGCACGAATGAAGACATTAAATTTCAGATCGACACTGGTGCATCGTGCAATGTACTGTCATTCAAAGACTATGCTAGAACCACTGGAGACAGAATGGGCCAAGAATTGTTGAAGGCCAACTCTATCCTGGTAATGCACAACGACGCAAACGTTTGTCCCAAAGGAACAAGCTAGATCACCGTGCAACGAAATGGTCACACGTTTTAGTTCATTGCCACATGGTGAATGGAAATGTAACACCGTTACTAAGATTGAAATCAAGCCAGCAGCTAGGTTTGATCAAGATTGTTGATAGTGACACAGTAAATGTAGTCACAGAGCAGACCTCGAGCGACAACGTTCTCAATAACCCAGTACGACGTCAGTACAAGGACGTGTTCCAAGGTTTAGGATGCCTTGAGGGAGAATACACAATTAAACTGAAGGCAGATGCCAAACTTGTGGTACAACCATAACGCAAAGCATCTGTTGCATCGAGAGAAGCTGTGAAGGAAGAACTGGCAAGGCTCACCACAGAAGGAGTAATAACACCTGTAACTGAACCGACAGCCTGGGTCTCTGCCATGGTAGCTGTGAAAAAGAAAAATAGGAAAGTTCAAATATGTATCGATCCCAGAGACTTGAACGAGTCAATAATGAGGGAACACTACTCACTACCTTCATTTGAAGAAGTGGTAACTAGATTCCCAAAAGCCAGAGTATTTTCAGTCTTTGATGCAAAAATGGGTATTTGGCAAATAAAGCTAGATGAAGCATCAAGCTATGTTACCGCGTTCAACACTTCACATGGTCGCTATCGCTGGAACCGCGTGCCTTTTGGTATAACTTCTTCACCCGAAGTGTGGCAGAGGAGAGTGAATGAAATAATCGAGGGCCTACCTGGAGTGGAAGTTATTGCGAACGACTTCTTAGTTATTGGATTTGGTGATACAGATGAGGCAGCTATCCAAAACCACGACCAGAATATGAAAGGTTTCCTAGAGAGAGCATGTGAACGAAACCTGAAGCTAGCACCTGAAAAATCTCGTTTGCGACTGAAGGAAGTCTCTTTCATTGGCCACAAGGTCACGTCAGAAAGTATTGTAGCAGATCCTGCCAAGATCAAAGCTATACTGGAAATGCCTACACCAACAGATGTCAAAACACTTCGACGAGCACTGGGAATGACCAACTAACTTGCCAAATTTCTACCGAAACTGTTGGAAAGATCAAGCATACTCAGAGAATTAGAAAGCAATGGCAGCAATTGGCAATGGTTAGGCAAACATGAAACAGTGTGGAATGAAATCAAGCTGTTAGTAGCCAGTACCCCTGTACTAGCTTTCTACGACACCAGGAAATATGTCACGATACAGGGTGATGCGTCACAGAATGGGTTAGGTGCAACCTTACTCCAAGAAGGCAGACCTGTCTCATATGCATCTAGAGCATTGACCAGTGCCGAAAAGAACTATGCTCAAATAGAGAAAGAGTTGCTCGCCATAGTTTTTGCTTGTGAACGGTTTGATCAATATGTATATGGCAGACAAGTCACAGTTGAATCCGATCACCAACCATTGGAGTCAATTGCAAAGAAGCGCATGGAAGACGTACCCAACCTTCTACAACGAATGTTACTTCGCCTCCAAAGATACGACCTGCAGATAACGTATAAGAAATTCACTGAACTCTATATTGCTGACACACTTTCCAGAGCCTTCTTGCAAGAACCAAACCAACAGAGTAAAGTTTGCGTACAATTGGAGGAGATCCGCATGTCAGAAGGATGGCCGGAGGAAGAAACACAGCTAGATGAGATCAGAGAAGCCACTAGCAAGGATGAGGAGCTCCAGTGTGTAATGCAGTTGATATCAAGAGGATTCCCTGCAACCAAGCGTATTGCTCCAACACCCGCCCATTCATATTTCAACTGTAGATTTGAACTGTCCGTGCAGAATGGTATCGTGTACAAGGGAGATCGCATCATCATCCCAAGGACATTGAGAAGCCAAATAATCAAGAGAATCCATAATTCTCATTTGGGAGTTGAAGGATGCTTGAGGAGGGCCAGAGAAGCTCTATATTGGCCAAACATGAATACTGCTGTGAGAGACTCTGTGTCAACATGTGACGTATGCAATTCTTTCCAACCAGAGCAACAACAGGAACCCCTATTGCCACAAAAGATACCTGATCGACCATGGTCTCAAATAGGAGTTGATCTCTTTGAGCTCCAGGATACACACTATGTCATAGCTGTGGATTACTATTCCAACTTTTTCTTAAATGGACACGCTCCAAGACACCTGTAGTACAACCGTGGTCCACAAGCTAAAAGGGTATTTTGCATGTCATGAAATACCAGATGAACTCAGAAGTGGCAATGGTCCTCAATTCACTAGCAAGGTGATTGCCAGATTCGTACACGAATGGCAATTCAAGCACACAACGTCATCACCTCACTGCCCACAATCAAACAGAAAGGTGGAGAACAGTGTGAAGTCATGCAAAGCACTAATGAAGAAGGCAATAGAGGCTAAATCGGACATTTATCTAGCCCTACTAGACTTTCGGAACACCCCAACCGGAAAGATACACTCATCACCAGCACAGAGACTATTTGGCCACCGAACTAAAACCCAACTGCCAATGTCAAAGAAATTGTTGATACCAGAATTTAACAGTACCACCTGGAGAAGTCAAAGGAAATCAGCACAAAAGCAAAGAGTCTCAGGCAAAGTTCTATGATCAAAAGGCAACATCATTATCACCTATTGAGTCAGGAAACACAGTCCGAATGAAACGAAAAGGTGAAATAGAGTGGTCACAAGCCAAGTGGCTGAAGTCAATAGGACCAAGGTCATATGTAGTAGAGTAGGGAGGATGAAATAGAGGAGAAATAGAAGACAACTCAGACTCACAGGAGAACAATTAACCATACCAAGACCTGAGAACCACACTGATGATGATGATGATCCATCATCAGCAATGGAAACACCAGCTAACACATCCCAACCTACAGACACACCAAAGAGTCAACCCCAAGCAATGGAAACACCAGTGCAGAAACAGGAACAGGATCAACAGAGGAATAGACCCAACTTAACACTACAACAGAAAACCACAGAGACAAGACGAGGAAGAACGATACACAAGCCAGCATGGATGAATGACTATGACATGACCTAGTGTTAATTATACCGTATGTCATGGTATGGAGCAGAGTTTTTTCTTTGTTAAGTTTTTATTTTGGAAGAAGGGAGGATGTAACGAGATAGCTTGACATCACTAGAGTGACGTCATACTAGTAGTTGTATTCTACTAGTTTTGTAAGCCAGACACAGTAGCCTCAGAGCCAGACCGCTTTTGCACGTGAGGGGGCGGGAAAGGCAAGTGAGAGAGCGGAAAGAAAAAAAGCGGTCTGTGGACTACGCTATTGTAAGTGAGTTCGGAAGTAGGCGTAACGACTTAACTCGTTATTACGCTAAACAAGTCTCACAGTTATTAGCTATTAACAATCTACTTACAGTGATTTGAGAACCAGTTGTTGTTTACTAACGCGATTCATGTCATCTACGGCAAGCAGTCTGTTTACACCTAGAAAGTCTGTATCTTCACAATTGCAGAATTTGTGGCAGTAAGTTTACGTCAGGGCATGAAAAACACAGCTTGTTTGGGACCAAGCAGGAATTCCGCATCACCAATTGCAACTAGACGACTACAAAACGCAAAGAAAAGACAGGATTTTGCCTTACCACTGAACTACTGTGTGAGCTTCGTCCACTACCACGGCCACGAACCGCTCTCTCGACTCGTTTGCTTGTAAGGCGCATCACCACTCGCGTGAGCCGCAGCCGACAAGCACTTCGGGGCTCCATAGACATAGGAGAATTTCCCTACTTCATAGCAGCGTCTGACGAATCCGACTCACCAGCAAAGGCAGCTGTAAATCCTTTGCGCTTAAAATAGCGATCTGATCTCTCATCAGCGACTTCAATGGAGTCACCACTAGCACCACAGGATCCGCGGGATATTGCCGGAAGCCATTGGCTGCAATGCTAGTCGGGCACAAACGTGCGGGAGAAGATGAAAAATTAGCGACTTTCCAAAGCCCGTAGGAAAGCACGCGAACACGTCCCGTCTACGGACAAGGAGGCGAAGAGATAGCATCTGCAGTGGCTTCAAATTCTGCACGCCGAACAGAGTCAAAACGCTGGACACGGCAGTTGCAATGGCTTCACCGTCAGGCATTGCTCCAAAGTCATCCATAACTACCAGACAACAAGGACGTTCGTACGCTCACACACTAACACCTTAGCAAGCTGTAATTGCGATCACTTACCTCATAACCTCTTGCACCTGCATACGCAATAGCATGTCCTGCTGCGTTGCTATTAGCATTCTCATCACCGATTGGCCGCCTTCCTGAAGGCGTGGGTTTTGATTGGCGCGGTTGCAATTGAGCGAACAAGAACCCTTCTCTTCCGAACTAGGCTTGATCGGCGAGTCCCCAGACCGCTTTTTTCTCCCCACCCTCTCCCCCGCCCTCTCACGTGCAAAAGCGGTCTGGTTCCGAGGCTAAGACACAGTTGTTAGCGCGTAGTCTTGTTCAGTTGTGTTACAGCTGCTAGTGTTGTAAGCAATAAACTAGCAACACGTCACAATTTATGCACTCAGTTCCGTTATAACCACAGTGGTGTGGTATTTATTGACATAGAAATTGATATCAGCAAACATTGACTATCAACAGTGTTAGATGCAGCACAGTGTAGTAAAGGATTGATGGTAGTATGGGATGTGTGAATAGTTGACTGTAGGTGGCATTCAGCCAATAATGTGTTTCTTGGTTGTCAATTACACACAGTCTCTAAAATACAGTGCTAGATACAGCACAATGTAGGATTGGTTGTATGGGACGTGTGAATAGTTGACTGTAGGTGGCATTCAACTCCTGAAGACATTTCTTGGTTGTCACGTACACACAGTCCCTAGCTACAATACAAAAGGATGGGGTGACGGAAGTTCAGGAAGCGTTTTCTCCGCCGTCTGGTCACTTGCACGAATCGTTCGTAGACTCTTCTTTAGTCGGACAAGGAAACGATTTTGTAAGGTAGGTGCTATCATAAAACGTGGTCGTGGGGAGGAGAAATTTGAGATTTGTGTGTACGCACACACACACACACACACACACACACACACACACACACACACACACACACACACACACACACACACACACACACACACACACACGCACACACACACACACACACACACACACCGAAAGCTCCGTATAGGACCACGCCCATTTCTGTTGTGCGACTCTATAGCTATATAGCTACGCAATCACTAGAGAAGGTTGGGCTGAACTACAGGCTACGAGAGCGTAGCCACCGTTAAGAATGAGAAAAACGTATGAAAGCAATTTTAATCTGACACCTGGTGTAAATGCAAGAGTTAGGGCAGGGCCAAGCGCGTGTCATACAGGAAGTTACTAATTGTGTCGTAATAAAGAACCAATCACAGTATTCATTAACTGATCTGAACCTCCTTCTTGTGAGCTTTCCAATGATGTTGGAATCAACCTCCTAGGCCAGGACGTCCGCTTCGAGAGATACGGGTTTTTTCCCCACGTCCTCTCCAGCTAGAGGCGAGACCACGGCCGGCTCTGGCCCGGGTCCTTCAGTTCACACGACCAACAACGTTACTATTAATTGTACTTTGCTCTGGTTCTGAATCATCAGAACAGTAACTGTAGACAGCGTGACTTCTAGCATTCTAGCTGCATTTGTGCAAAGACGGTAGCGAGCGCTAGTTCCTAGACTTAATTAATTAATTATCTTGCGTCGACGAATTTCCTTTAATTAATTAATTAACTATGGCGTGCATTAGTGTCAAAATTAGACAATGACATGAGGCGATGAGACTGTTATTTGAGATTACGAGATAAGGGAATGCAGCTACATCGTTCTTAATTAATTTTCTACTAAAGAAAATTTATTTTCGAACTCATGTTGTTGTGTGATTGCATCGAGGCTGCGCTTGTTTAGCAAATGAAAATTGTCGTGCTTGACCAGATCAGTCTGGTTCGTAGCGTCTCTCGTAAGCACCGGAGGCAAACCCTGCCTCACAAGTCCCTACACCATCATGACAGTCTACACAGAAGACATGACTTTACGCAGGACTTAGCAGTACGGATGGCTGCACGTATCCCACATCATAGTGAACGGTCATTTTCCGCTTGTCGAAGAGTGAAAACGTACTTGCGTGCAACTATGAACCAGAGCCGATTAAATCATCTAACTAATGATACTAACTGTTCATAAAGAACTGACAGACAAGTTAGATCTATCTGCATGCGCAAAGGAATTTGTTTGTGGAAACAAACACAGACTTTCTGTGTTTGGTAGATTTCTTTAGTGCAATTAACATTATTGTTGTTCACACAGATAACCAGCTTTTTCTAACCACGCCTACTAACGTGCGCTAGGCCGTAGCACTTTGGATTTGCTTCCGCCGGAGCTGATGATACCAGCCCTCGCTTGTCCTAGGGCGGTAGAAGTTGCGCTAGCACTTATATAGTAGCTACCTAAGCGAAGCAAACGTAAATTAACTTTCGCCAGTCGTTCATTATTTGGCACGTGGAGTAGCCCCATCTCACAATCTCGCTGTAGCTCTAGAGCAGGTCCATGGACGTGTACTCTAGAGGCAAAATCTACACACACACACACACACGCACATGCACACGCACATGCACAAAAACACGCACGCACGCACACACACACACGCACACATACACAAATGGCAAATGGATAAGGAGCTGCTGTTAGACGGTAATGCCCTCCAGCCAGATGGCTAGGTTCCTGTGCACTGAGCAGGAGCTATGGACCGTGCTAAGCAATCTCCTGGAGCCTGGCCAGGTGCTCGCAGGAGCACCGATTGCGACGCCAACACTGGTGTGAGCACCCGAAGTCCACCCAGACCAGGTACTCATTTATACTCCTGAGTCGAGAGAAGCAACTGTGTGTAAGTTTCTTGCTCAAGGAAATTATGCCATAGCTCGTCATCACTGTGACTTGAACCTGCAACCCTGCAAGGTCCCGGATGTATTCACTCCCTACTAGTTAAAATGACTCTCTAGCCAACTGAGTTAGAGAGTCAGAGTCTCAACACACACACACACACACACACACACACACACACACACACACACACACACACACACACACACACACACACACACACACACACACACACACACACACACACACACACACACACACACACACAGAATTCGACAGAAAACCCTAGTAGGGGTTTTCTTGGGGTCATACAAGAAAACCCTTCTAAAACCCTGTAGGGTTACTAATACAATTACCCTAGTGGGGTTTTCAAAACCCCTTCTAAAACCCCACAAAATCCCTTTCCAGGTTTTGTAGGGTTTTCGTTATCACTTGTGGTTTAAAAATAGCATATTGATATAATTTTGTATGGAAATGTCCTTAGTCCGATTAATTAAATAGGATGGATATAAAATTTGATTAAATCAAGTCCCGCCTTAAATTAAATTGGCAGGGTGTACCTATTTATAGCATGTTGTCAATTAATTAAATAAAATAGATATTACATAGTTATTTAAATCCCGCCTTTGACATAGCGCGCGTTTTCAAGGTAGCATGTGTCACGAGTGTATAGATGTACTTGAATCGTTCATTTATTACTATTCAGCTACTAGCTAGACCACAGTACGGTACACTGCATGCTTAGCTATGTGATTAAAAATATCTACAAAACTAACGTCCTCGTGGCGATCGAAGGCTACGCGGTTTGCCAGTCTGCTTTTTCACTTGGTTTCTGATGATTCTCTTGCTCTGATGATGAATCTCTAGCAGCAGCTGCGATTTCTTCCAGTTGAACCGTCATGAGCGACATTTGGTTGAGCACTCAGAAGATTTTATCGGTTTCTAATAGAAAGCAGTTGTTGTTGCTGCAGTAACGCAGACAAGAAGAGACAAGAGGTACCTGCATGTATTTGTATTATCGAGTCTTCTCCAAAAGCTTCAATCTCAGCCCCATGCATATTTGTAACAGGAAGAAACTGTCGACATCTTTGAGGTGGGTAGGCCTCGATCTTCATCGATGTTTTCACTTACGTACAATACGTACCAACAGGAAATGTGAAGCATCTGAAGTTGTTAGCGACAACCAAAGTACCCATACGTTTCTGACAGCGAGACCACGTTCAACCAAGACCGTACAACAACGTAATTTCGTAGTTGAAGTCTAGATAAGGCAAGACCATTGTAGATGACAATGCAGCAGCTACTGCAGCGCTGATGTGACAAAGTATACCTTTTGGATTAGGGACACGTCTTTGCTTGTCGCTGGACTGTGCTGTTGCAGGTGAAGGCATAGGATGCGTAATCCTCTTGCAGCCGCCAACGCTAGACGACCGCCAAAACAGATCGACCGTTGAACTTGAACTGCCGGTTGAGTCCAAGTGCCGCGTATTTGCTATTTGAACAGTGCGTGATGGTGATTGGCTACAGGCAAGGTTCCCGTTCAGGACCGATTTCCAAGCTTGATGCCGATTGGTTCATTTCGATCCTCCTTCCTATTGTTGAAATACCGGTCACATCTTGTCAGGCTCCGGGTGATAGCTGTTTAGTCTTGTCTACTGCTCGCTAAGTATGAAAGTAAACACTAGCAGTCTGTTGGTAGGCGTGATCTTGAACCACGAGTACACCCAGGTTAGTAAATTGACATGTCCAACTGAACATTCCAAAAAATTTTGTCTTCCAAAAGGTTAGAGAAAGAGAAAGAAATAGGGAAAGTGCATCCCTCTCTAGAGTGTAAAACTAATAAATTTTACTGAATAGTTTACAATTTACAAGCATGTAGTGAGGTGCCTCGGAATTCTAATACCTTGCTCGTGCCCACCGTGCGGTATTTGATTTCTCTCTCACAATTTGTAGAAAGACCAATAAGCTGTAGCCCAAGTTAGTGTGCGCGCTGTTCGTGAAGCCAGAGCTGTGAGAAATTTCTTGAGAAACATTCTCGAGATTATAGCATCTCTAGACAAGATTGACGAATTCAAATTGCTAACTTGCATGAAATTGTTCTGCTGCTATCTTTGAAACGATCTTCACCAAGTCCTAGATCAGTAATGACTGCTGCGACTGGCCCACAATTGTATACCGGCAACTTGGCAATCGTAAAGGGTTTGCTAGGGTTATGCAAGGGGTCTGGGGATGTTTCAGGGTTTTGAAGGGTTACGGTGGGTAGTGGACTGCACTACGAACTCGTGCCGTAGTTCAGTTGAGAGCATTCCATCTGCCTGTTTCTCGGTTGTAGATGAGTTTACAGATGGAGAGCGTCACGATGTACGCTGCAAAATGCTGGCAGCGCTTCTTGCAACCGAAATGTAAGGCAGAAGGCGTGGTTCAAGAGGTGTGGAGTTTCAAGCCTTGTGGTTTTACGTAGGCACGCCCTAGAAAACCCCACAGAACACCTAGAAATCTGACAAATTTTCTGTCGGATTCCCTGTGACACACACACACACACACACACACACACACACACACGCACGCACGCACGTACGCACACACACACACACACACACACACACACACACACACACACACACACACACACACACACACCACACCACACGTATTCACTCGAGTCTGAGTTCTGTCTCATAGCATCCCATGCACATATATACCTACGCTACACGTCATACAGCGAAGAAGACGTACCGACTGCAGCGGGCCGTAGAATATAAAAGCGTAAAAGTTGCTGGTAAGTAAGCGCACGTCACATCCCCTACCCCGCCCTATGGGCGGTAGCAATCTAGCTTTGGGCACGCCACTTCCGCGAAGAAGACGCACCTTCCGTCACACACGGACGCACGCACGCACGCAGAGTCAGCCCGGCGAGCCGAATGCAGCGGGCGCATCTCGCACTCTAATTAGCTAACAGTTGTGTAGAATGACTGGCTGGCGAACTTACGTCACATCCGCATACTCGGTTAATTAATTGAACAAACAATATCCGGCGCATCTCATTTCAAAGTCTCGTCTCGGGCCGTCGGAGGCAGTCGAGGCGAAATCCGACGCGACCGTTCGTCTCGGACTCGCGATCTCGGCCGGTCCACCGCGTTTCGCGACGATCCGAGACCGGCGTCGTGTCGATCGGCGCGTTACAGACATGTGGACATGTGGAGTGCAGGATTTGCATCACACACAAGAATATGTAGCCTCGAACTTCCAGACCAGAGTGCGCGCGAAACGCGAGAACTCTAGTCTGGACCAAGTCGGTACTAAAATGATTTCGGAAATAGCCTTCTAAGCCAATCAGCTCCTCATAGCCGGAATGTCGGTTGTAAATTGTGATTGGCTTAGCAGTGATTGGTTATGCTAAGTGCACTAGCGCTGATTGCGCTCGAGTAAAACCCGCGTGGGCGGCTAAGTGCACGCCAGAGCCGTGATGAAGACTCTGGTGCACGCACACATCTTAGTTTTAGTTTCAGCTTCAGTTCTTTGATATTTTCAAGCTTGCGGTGACAGGACATGCACAGCAGCGTCGCTAGACCATCACCTTTGACAACTGGTCGGGCGGTTAGACTAGCTAGCAATCTGCCAAAGAATCAAAAAATCGTCGTTTCATGCCGTCTACCAAGATATCGCCGCAAACACTGCAGACGTCTCTTCTTTGTTCGTGAGATTTCATGGCATTTACAAATGATATGTTGATCTAGGTAAAACGATCCTACGCTGTTAGGCTACCATTTAGCATCGCTATTGATAAATACTTCCGAAATCATTTTAGTATCGACTTGGTCCAGACTAGAGTTCGCGCGCTCTCTGGTCTGGAAATTCAAGGCTAAAGAATCTGGTGCAAATGACATACAGCTATGAACATCTACAAACACACAAACAACTAAAGTCCATTGAAGAACTAGATGGACTACGGAAGTGATGGGTATATAGGGCTTACTCAATTAAAACAGATTACCCAGTGGACTGGATGTTATGTATAGTCTAAAGGGACTACTAAGTACATAGGCTTCGCCCAAACCCCATTGCATTCCAAGCGTGTGCAGTCACAGAAACTGTAAACCATACTACTGCTCTGTGATTGGGCCACACAGGAGGCGTGGCACATTCCTGGTGTGTGACAAGACAGTGTCAGCCAGCCAGCCAGCCAGCCAGCCAGCCAGCCAGCCAGCCAGCCAGCCAGCCAGCCAGCCAGCCAGCCAACCAGCCAGTCCTCCACAAACACAGCCCACATACCAGAAGTCAGTTCACCTCTCTACGTTTTGAGTAACTACTCACCAAGTCTTCTAACTTACCAAGTCCCATTTCTCATGGCTACTAGCTAATAATAACATACCATTATAACACTATATATTATAATTAGAGCTCATAGCTGAATCAAGGCATAGTCCAACAATATTTCACCAGAAAGGACATCAAATTAAGAGTGGTAGAGTTTGATTACAGTGCTCACAATGGTCATAATAAATGCACAAAAAATGGCAAATGCAAAGAAAGATGTAGAGTACCGAAAGCCAAATGAAGTCGTCAGAGCTCCGCCAACAGGCCCAGCCACCGTTCCTGAGAAATATGTTGCTGCATTCCATAAACCTGTTACAGCCGCAATCAATGAGATATTCTCTTCATGTCCTCTTGAAACAGCAGTGGCAGTCATGTCTATAGCTACAGTGAGCACAACCATACACGTTCCCAGTCCAATTAGTACCATTGAGAAATACACAAGCCAAGACTGAAGTGAGAATGAAAATACAAATGATGGACCAACCAACATCATTCCACATCCTTCAATCAGTAGTCCTATAATCATTACAACTCGTGGGTTAGTGGCGTCTATCACTACACCTATAACAATTGATGATCCAACAAATGCTATTCCAAAGACGAGAAACACCAGTCCAATTTGACTTGCACGCCAGTGAAATGTGATGTTAAGAAACCGAGAGAGAGAAACCTGAATAAGCGGAACAGATGCAAATGCCACAAAAGTGTTCACACAGGCCAACAGTATAGGCATCATTTTTAACAGCAGCCATATGGGCGTTTGATTGACAGCATCACTTAATTCAGATTCCACATATGTGTCTGAAGGAAAAATGACAAAGAATGGAATTAATAAAAACAATAGACTTCCAAAAACAACATAAGGAAAGGCGAAACCCTCACTATCATACAAGAATCCTCCAAGCGGTGAACTAGTAAGAAAACCAAGTCCAAGAGTGAGCGATACCACAGACCAGGCTGTTGCAATACGTGTAGGAAACATCCTCACAAACACAGTTGTACAGGTTGTAAGAAATGCACCTTGTCCCAATCCCATCACAAAATAAATGACAGTACTGAGCCCAATAAATGGTTTCCATGAACTTATATCATCAACAAATCCAAAAATTACGCTAGAGCCCGCAACAAGAAAACTCCCGGATATGAGAAGAAACTTTACACCGATCTTGTTCATGTACGCTCCAGAGATAAATGAAGCAATGCATACAGCCAGCTGATTGCCGCCTGCGTACACACCAACTTCCGTGTCCGCACTTGATCCTTTCTTATGGGCAGCCACTTGCGGGAAGAAGGAAAAAGACAAGCAGGAGCAGACGAGGATGATGTAGGAGCAAACAAGCACCAGTGCCGCAAACGTAAACTGCAGTCGACGTGATACTACAGCTGGAGTATTTTCAAGACGTCTAGATCTAGCAGCCTCTTTTCTCTCCTCACCCGACAGCAGAAAAACCGTTTCATCCATACCAGAGGAAGGTGCAGTGCAGTTCTAATCCCAGACATCCGGGAGACGGAAGAAGCCAAAAAACACGTGCCTACACGTACAAATTAATTAACGCCGTTAATTAATTAAATAACGTTCGTTTCATAACCCACGAGCTGCACATTTTGAGTTTTTCTCTTCTTGGCACACTCCCCCACCTACACCGGCCCGCAATGCCGTACAGTCACCCTTCCCGCCTACATCTACCCTTCCCGACATCCTTCCGCCGGAAAGAAGTAGGCGGGAAGGGTCTCGCTCCGCGAGACTAATTACGGCCCGGGTCCCTCGGTACAAGTGACGACCCCGAATGTCAACGACGTTACTGTTGTACTTTGCTCTGGTTCTGAATCATCAGAACAGTAACTATAGACAGCGTGACTTCTAGCATTTTAGCTCCATTTGTGCAAAGACGGTAGCGAGCTCCTAGACTTAATTAATTATCTTGCGTCTACAAATTTTCTTTAATTAATTAATTAACTATGGCGTGCATTAGTGTCAAAATTAGACAATGAGATGAGGAGATGAGACTGTAATATGAGATCACGAGATGAGGGCATGCAGCTACATCGTTTCTAATTTTTCTATTTTAAAGAAACTTCTTTTCGAACTCATGTTGTTGTGTAATTGCATCGAGGCTGCATTTTTTAGCAAATGAAAATTGTCGTGCTCAGACGTCTCTCGTAAGCACCGGAGGCAAACCCTGCCTCAGAAGTGCTTACACCATCATGTCTGTATAAACAGAAGACATGACTTTACGCAGGATCCGACTGGGTCCAAGAAGCACTGCTTTCTGTAAGTGCTGCAGGTTGGAATAATGTCCAGCCACAGTGCAATACCTGCGTGTGCTGTGCACGCCCAACGCTTCCAACATACTGCCACATGCTGCTTACCTCCAACCGCAAGTCAACTTCTCAGCCTGTTTCCTGGTGATCACAATATCAATAAGAAGACCCCATGACAAAGTTTCGCTTTGTATTTGCGACGAAAGCTAAACGATAGCCGTCGCGAACACGACTCGTAGTCGAAGCGAGTCGAAGCGTAGTTACTTCTGGATTTGACTGTGACTTCACAGCGAATACGTCTCGGGTTCGCCGGGGCTGCGCGTCGAAATCACAGCGAGTTCGCGTTGGACTCGCGACGAAAACGCAGCTAGTACGTTTCGTTCTCGCTTAGTGCACGCTTTCGATTCGCCGCCATTTCGACTTCCATGCTCTCGCATGTTGCTCACCCAGAACTGCCATAGAACAAGCCTTGATGCTATATTCAAAGTTACAATAACTCCATAATCAAGATCTGCAAATATTCTAATTTGCTATATAGCTTTTGGCAACTAGCAGACACTTGTCTGTGATGGCCTTTGTCATTTTCTGCCATGCCTCCTTTTCTGTTTCTCCCTCGTGTATTGGGAACGCTTGAAAACAGTGGCCTGCAATGCACAAAATAATTATTGAAACAAAGCAGTATTGTAGCCTGATGCAATCATATTATTTCTCATGGCTTCAATCTTTCTAGGGTTTAGTGCCTCTTTTGAGGAGTCTCTAGACCCACACACAGTTGAACGTCTTAGGCAATCCTGATCGAACAAGATATCAACAAGATTGAGGGCCAACAAAGATCTCCTACCAGCCTTCATGGTGGCTCTGGTAACAGCCAACTTGCTGGCCCTCATGCACATTAAGGCTTGGATCACCAATATAAACTTCTACAAATACGTAAAATCAAAGGGCAGTTTGGTTCAATAGACACTCAACAATGTTCCTAACCTCTTTCTGGAGTGTCAAGGCATCTATTTCTTGTTTCTCTTGCTTGGGTTTGTCTCTCTTCAAAGACAAAACAAATATAGTTAAGATTTATTTGGGAAATCCTCCAAGCAAACCATTACTTCTGCAGAATCCAAAAGACTGATGATCTTGTCCAGTCGTCCCATGACACCGACCATGTCTTTGTGCAATGTTGAACGAGGTCTTTGGATACCTCTCTCGTGCCAAGCAAAACACACAAGTAATATGTGATGCAACTGACACAAGGTAGGATACAACTTTAAGTTAAATCATATCAACTTTGAATTAAGGAATAGATTAATGCAAATACATACCAGTCTGAAAAACACAATTTTCTACACAACACCACCCAACAAATCACCAGTACTGTACCATTTAGACTGTAACTTGAGATAGGTATAAACATATATCATATCAAAGAGTTGATCATGTTTCTATTACAAGTGGTCTACACATGCAATGATCTAGGTATACCCTGTCGCTGACTTCCTTTGACTAGAAAATGTTGGAATAGCACGTTTACACACATGCATGTATCTTCATTGTATGTACAATTTGACACATCCATACATAAACTGTACATATACTGGTACAGATCCATCATGAAGTAGATCGTCAAACATTAAAAGAGTTTCATTCAAGGATCTCTTAGGCCTTCTATAGTTTACCATGACGTATAAGAATAAGTTTGAAATCTTATAAGTGCAGGAATCACAACACATAACTCAAGAACACAACCATCCATATCACTAGATTTAGAACTAACAGACATTTATAATCTCTATCCCCACCCATCCATACACTCTAGTACATATCTACACTTCAATCTCTACACAGCTGCATAATTTACATGTATTTGCTCTGTACAAATATGGATTTAAACTTACATCAGCTGATTCTGCAGTCACTTCCAGATTATCATCATCTTCGGAATGTGTCTAACAAATTATTTAAAAAGTATTTAATTAAGATATATAAATACACAACAGTTAACCTACCATGTTCGATGATGGTCCTGATGAATCTTTACTCTGGCACACTCTTGCCTTACACAAGAAACAGAAGGTTTCAACTTTATAATAAGTGTATTTAGTATTTGAATTTTGATTGCAAACACATCTTATATTAAAGAATCAAAAGGCTTTTCATTAGTTGATTCCACCTTCCGTCTTCTTTGCTAGCATGCAGAAGAAGTAAATGTCAGTAGCCTTGAAGGAAATTTGCACAATCAATTAAGTTATCACCTCAGCAGCTGGTTTCAGAAGAATCGTGTTTCTATCTTCCTGAGCTGTTGCCTTGATCATGACATCAGACTTCTTTTTGCGTTTGTTACTCGCTTGCATGACTTCACGTTCCTAGATAGCAGCTACACTGATCAACTTCAGTTTGCAATTATATACTATGTCTGAATGTCCTACAGATCGATCTAGGTCTAGGTCTATTTGCCGTTTGGCTGGAAGCTTGTGGTGTCCTGCACAAATAATATTTACAAATAAACTTGTCAGAAGATGATCCAGCATGCCCTAGCTGATCGATGCACTATGAGTGGAGCCCCATTTGGACATCTCAGTATATAATGTCAGAGGCGTAACTAGGCATGAGGCAACCGAGGCAGTTGCCTCGGTAAAAAAAAAGGGTGTGGCGTTGGAAAAACTTTGCTAGATGTATCAGTTAGTAGATAACAGGAAAGATCGGGCATTCTGCACGCGGTTACCGAACAGAAGAAGTCCTCTTTCACCACTGTTCTCGCACTTAGCTAGCGCACGTTCACGGCACGTGAAGCACTTGCCACACACGTGACTGAGAAACCTCGAGGTTAATTAATTAATTAATTAATATTAACTTGCCTCGGTAAAATTTTAATGCTAGTTACGCCCCTGAATGTAAAGATAATCCGCGCGAAGACAAGCCATCATCAAAACCAAACTCGACACCATGACAGGGCGGGCTTCTAGATCATACTGTGTGATGAGTCGTTTCTTTCCTCGACTGTCTACTCGTAGTACTCTCTGTTTGAACTCCAGTAAGCCAGGACGCTGCTCCATTCTCTTAGTGAGCTGAAGACCACCTCTTGTTCTGCGTCAGTCCGCGACCTCCATGCTTTACGCTCAGACACCCGTCGCCGTTACTCATCCTAAGCAAATTCTACCAACACAGAGCTAACTGTGGCCGATGGAAGCGATTCTGTGGAAGCAAAGAACACGTGCACTATACGACTCAATCGTATGCTACGCACGAACACGCACCTTCCTCAACAGGCAAGACTCATCTACGTCAAAGCCGTTCAAAGTTGACGAGCGTTTTTTCGACCTGGGATTTCTGCCAGTCATAAGAGACTTTCCTGTTCAGCAAACTATAACTCTTGACAAACTATGCTTATAAATACTGGATGTATATATACGTATTTCAACTCAAGGCATAAGAGTACCGTAAGACAGCGCAATTCCAGTATGTCCAAATGAATGCAAAGAATAGGCAGAAACAATGGTAACAAAATGGCTTTGCCTGCAGGATGGTCTCGTATGACAAGTTGGCAGTCCGTTTGAAGCAAACGCAAAATAGTTTTCAGTGGTACCAGGACTTTATGACTTCAATGTCACCTAACGTAAACAGGAAGAACTCCACCAAAAGTGTCTCGTAATTACGCAAATGTGACTACAACCACCAATAAGACTACAACTTCAACAGAACAACTCTTATCGATACTGAAAGTACTTACCAGCTACCATTAGCGTAGGAAGTTTGGTGAGATTGGGGGGGGGAACGCCAAATTGGGGGTCTAATCGCCGCATTGATACAGCTTTGGAGGCTAAATATTGGGTGGGCCATGGCCCCCTCGGCCCCCCGGTTCCTACGCCTATGCCAGCTACACTGCCCATGACAGAATCCCGCGGCGAATCAGCAGCATATCTATTACGTTTCTCGAGTTAGTGACGCTTCGAGATCGAAACAAAAGCGCCGCAAGATCGTTCCTTGTTGATGGCGAGTCGAAGCGTATTTATTGTGAAGTTTCGTCGCGGATTCATTAAATTTTTGCGGCGGACTCGCGGAGAACTCGCAGCCGTGTCGCGATAATTTCGCTCTCGAGTCACAGCGAATTTCCTATAAATAGCGCTATGTGATCGCTGTGAATTCGCTGTGACTTGACGTCGAGGAAATACACGCATGCGTATTGTGACGACAGGTTTGAATGCTTTTCACCAATACTTCACTATTGAACTGAACAGTCTCAACTCCACTCTATTCAACGTTCTTCTTGCCAGTGATGGCCTTAGCCATCTTTTGCCACGAATCTTTGAGATTCTCTTCCTTCGACAGAGGGAAGAGTTTGAAGAAGTGACCTAGGACAACAAATGCCACAACAATCATGCTAACTGACACAATTTACTCTAAAGTTTGCGTGTTGTCATACTTCGGATGGCTTCTAGTATCTTTGGATCTAGTGGCTGTTTTGATCCGTCACGTGAACCGTTGCAAGTAGAGGCTCCCAAGACAGCAGGCTCAAACACAATGTCAAGAAGCCCTAAGGCCAGCTGGTTCCTCCGCCCCGACTTCAGCTCCACCCTTCTCAGTGCTACGTTGTCCACAAAACACTGCAGGACACATCACCAACTGGGACGGTACTTGCTAAGAACAGAAATATGGAACAACATTAGTGTTTGGAAGAAAACTGAAATATCATCTGTAACGTACAAGCTGTTTCATCAGAAAGCACTGCCTTCTTCGGACTGCCATACTGTCGAGGTGTTACTTGTTCACCAGCAGTTGGAGTATGGGTAGCAAGAGACTACAATAGAGAAATTGGCGAGTTTATACAAATAGTAAAAATCACAGATTTCAAGTACTGTAATAAAACCCAACATGCAGTCATATAGTCTCTACAATATTCAAGAAAGAGGATACATACACAATAACTATCAGCCTACTCCAAAAGAAAACACAGGTTGGTAAGAGTTGTTTCTGGATGCTCAGATACATGGCCACACCAAAACTTTTTCAAACAAAACAGTTAAAGAATTCTAAAGTGTGGGCAATAAAATACTTGCATGCATTTACCATACACCTCAAACTTGCCATGTAAGTACACGTCTTGCTGACTCACACAACACAAATTCCATGCAAACACGCAATTTGCACAAGTTATTGTACTACATGAGTACGTATAACTGCTTTGGAAAAACAGTAAGATGTACATCGATGCTGCATGTTGTTTGCCCAGTCTTCAAATATGTGATGTTTTAGACAAAGCAAATTGTAACTTCACATACAACCTAGCTCCTCTCTAACCTTGCAATGCATAGCAGCTCGACAATAGGGTACGGTAAATGTTCAAAAAAGACATTTGAGGCAAACCTACTAGCATTACTGTAAAGCGTTGTCTTACTCTAGGTCATCAAGACAAACACAGATGACCAGACCACCTAGAAAATTGGCTATAAAGTATACATTCCACTGTACGCTCCACCTAAAAACAAATGTGAATACTACTGCCAACAAAGGTGGTCATTTGTGGTCATTTTGATTACATACTAGGGAAGAATGATCGATGCAGTGATGCTTCTAGTTTTACATCGTTCACAAGCATCTGATCAACTTTACACTGCTTTAGAGCAGTCACTGGACAAGACGAGAAGTGTTTTGAGACTCACATTGTCATACACCACTACTAGGCCAAATCATAACAACTCAGTTCGGGTAGCCACAACGTAAGACAAATTGCCTGGCTATTAAAAAGCAACGAAACTCAATTTTGACTTGGCATCCTTTAGGATTTTTTCAATATTACATACTCTCTCAACGACCTCCATCACATGTTTCTCCAATGACTGCAGTGCAACCATGATTGCAACTTGGCCTGTTTCCTCAGGAGATGGCTAGAAACAGAAGCAGTCAGAAATCTTATGCTTAAATTAAAGCAAAAAAAGTCTTACATCACGTTCACCATAGACAATATCACTCATATCAAGGCACTACGCAGAATCAATCACAAGCATTATAATCATCACTGCAAGGTAATCAGTGAAGGCAAAGCAACCAACTTTGCTAGATTCAAGTAACTCCTTTGATTTTTCTCTTGTCTGAACATAAAAAGCCAATTAGTGTTAGAATTGGATCCAACTTATATGCGACATGCTGATGCTGTAATAAGTATATGACTACCTGGCCACTTTTACTAAAAGGTCCAGAGTCTTCCAAATCATCATTGCACTAAATATTTAAAAAAGACCTAATCTGCCTGAAATACCAGTTAGGAATGTACATGCATCAATTATGATTAATATTTACCACAAAGTCAGCTGCAGCTTTGAGTAAGGAAGCATTTTTTGAGACACATGCTTCCCTCCGGGCTTCAATTAACAGCTGCACTGTTCTTCTTCTTCTTTTTGTCTCGACTACTTCAGAAACTTCCTGCTCAAAATACGAATTGATACTACCTGCAGCTATCTAAAAATAAAAATGTATGACCTTGGTATCTAATTCAAGTTGTCTCTTGACTGCACCTGAACTGCACACTAGAGAAAGAAACAATGTTTGTTTACTTTGTGATCATATGACAGAATAGTTGCTACAACATTCATTACAAACAGCAAGGATGCAAGACACTGTTAGCTGCCAGTGTACTTCTGACACAGAATGTAAAAATACAAGATAACGACATCTATACCTACTTAGAATGATGACGTACATAACCGCGTACTGACGACAAAACCGAAAAATTTACAATAAAATTTATGAACTTACAGCGAGGAACTTCGACGACTCTTGCGTCATAAAACTCCTTCATGGGGCTCCAATAAGCCACTAGTGAATCTCCGACAGTAACAGTACAGTACCGTAAGCGATTTCGTCGCAGTTCGCGCTCCTCAATTTCCAAGATTTGGATCTGAAAACAGTTCGAGTTTGGTAGTCCTGGGGAAACAATACTCTAATGCCAGGATCGTGTTCGATTTCTGCAGAACAAACATATTTCTAGATACAATTATATATAGGTATAGCAGTTATACCTTTACACTTTACCGTTATCGTCGCCCAAATTGGAATCCACTTCGTAGTTGGCAAGAGTGGCTGGACGGGTTTTCTTTCTTCGATCCTTTGCAGACATTGAGATTGAAAGACACACAAGACGTCAAAAGACCACGTGGAATCTGAAATCACCGACAAAACTACGCGAGAGCGACTACCGATTTGCTGTTGCTTCATTCCAACGGCAGTTGACAACTTGACAACTTCACATACGGGAGGTAAATCACATACGGGAGGTTCCTAGATGATGGCGTCTGGAGTAAAGCGTGGTCCCTACAGAGAGGAGATGATGTCAAGAAGAATGAGACTTGAAGTTGAGGAAGCAATCTATCCAGAAAAGGAACTACCAAAAGATTCTGAAAATTTGGAGGATGAGACGACAACAGACATTTCCTTTCTTCAGTGGTCACCTGGCAACAGTAACAGAGAAGCAGGTGGGTAGTAAGTCTTTGTATGGGAATACTATTGTTTTTGTTTATAGAGATGGATTGATTTGATTAACGTAATTGTTAGACAAGAGCAATTGTATACGTGTAGTCATATGCTGGGCGTTTTCTTTATTATGTTGAGACTTTAAGTCATATCTGTGTTCACCTGATATTAATCAGTCAATGATGTCTGTAGAAAATGTACCTGATGATGCTGAGTCAGTGTTCAGTCTCGGTGGAAACAGTCTGTATCTTCAATTGAGCAAGAGAGCACGGTGTACCTGAAGATTGTCAAGAAGACACTGATTCCTTGTGTAGTCAAAATGATTCTGACAAAGGAAAAGGATCTGACAGATGGAACTGGGCAGACCATTTCTTTGTTGGCGACTCTCAGTTTGATCTGAAAGAGCCTGAAGTAAATTATGGGTCTGCAAGTTGCGATGGTAATGTTGACACAGATGCAGATGAAAGAATATTTCCTGGCTGTCCATTGACGTTAAATTTGAATGCAGTCCTTATAATGGAGTTCCTGGTTCACCATAAGATATCTCAGAAGGCTGCTGAAGATATAGTCGAGCTTCTTTCTGCTCACTTTCCTCCAGGGCATAAAATGTTTACATCACTATACAGGCTCAAGTCTCACTGGAGGAAGCAATCTGCCATGTCTAAATATGAAAAGAGACTTGTTTGCTCTAACTGTGACATCATAATGCAAGAGGATGAGCAACACTGTGGACATCCTGAGTGCCTTGGTGTGTGTCGACCTTTTGAGTTTCTAGTCCTTAAGTTAATATTGAAACTGCTCTTGGACAGTTATTCCTCGGTAGGCATTTTGATAAAAGTTGTGATTTCTGTCATTGTATTTTTTACTTTCTATTGCAGACCCTGCTTTTGCTCTCAGCTGCTAAGAAACTTTGAGGAGCAATCGCTGTTTTCTGACATCACCAGTTGGTCTAGCTACAGGTATATGACTAGGATTGGGTACACCCAGACACCTTGGAATATAACACTGACCTTAAACACTGATAGAGTTTCTATTTTCAAAACATCAAGAAGTGGTTCACTTTGGCCAGTATACCTTACAGTGGATGAGCTCTCACCTAAATCTCGGTAGAGTATGCAGCATATTAGTATATATGCCATTAGTAAGTCAGTATATTTGTTGACTGTGTACTGTTTATAGGTATTCTTTGAAGTATGTCATCTTGTATGCTTTGTGGTTCCAGCCTGGGAAGTCACCTATTCAAGCTTTTCTTGACCCTCTCATCCAGCAAATTGGTGTGCTTTCAAGTGAAGGTGAATTTTGTTACAGTGTTGAAGTTAGTCGTATTTTTGACATATTATGTATGGGCAATGTAGGTGCTCTATTTGAGACTGCTAGAGGAATGCAGCGTTGTAGAACTCGCCTTGTCTTGGTGACATGTGACCTCCCAGCTAGGGCAATGCTACTGTGCATGAAAATTTTTAATGGCATTGCTGCATGTTGCTATGGTTACCATCCTGGAATGACTATTGGAGATGACCATCTACATCGGTAGTGGCTGTACGATGGTACTTTAGAGAGAAGAACGCATGAATCTATGAAACAAGATGTTATAACTGCAACAGCAACTAACGCAGCAGTACGTATAGTTTTTTGTTTCTTTTTTATTGTGTTGTTACTTTATGCATTATTTTGCAGTGTTGTGGTATGCTTCCTGTGGTCTCTCCCTTAATAGCAGCACCGGGTTTCAACATGGTTGACAATATTACAATTGATTATATGCATGTAGTGTATCTCGGCATTGTTTGGGCACTTCTTGATATGTGGTTGACTCAACGATCTGAATCTTACTTTATTGGTGATAAGGTATAGAGGTCAACTGTCTTATTTTAGTTGCTATTTTAATTGACATTTCTTTGTGGAAACAGGTTGTGTTTCTGGATAGACGCCTTCTTTCCATATGTCCACCGATTGTTATCAATCGCAGTCCACACACTATGAAGGAATTCTATACTTGGAAAGGTAGGTACTTCTTTAAAATTTTGTTGAGGCTGACATCAAATCAGTACATTGTACAGCTAATGAGCTTTGCTCCTGGCTATTCCATTGGTCACTGCCTGTCTTACGTGGAGTTCTCCCAACAGAATACTTTGTCCATTATTCTTTGCTGGTGATTGGTTGCCGATTGCTTTGTCAAAGTTATATATCAAGAGAGCAAATAGAAGAGGCTCGTAAACTGCTGCTGAAGTTTTATCAAATTTATGAAGTTTTATATGGTATACACGTGTTTCGTATTAATTGCTGTGTTTAAGCTATACCATGCCTGTGATTCTCTGATTCATTGGAATGAGTGCATACGTCCTAATACATCTGTCTTATCTTTTGAACTCTGAGCTTCTCTTTATATATAGGCACAAAAGCAGTGACTATGAAAGTACACTTTCTGCAGCATTTGCCGGATGTTGTAGAGAAGTGCTTTGTGGGGTCATTCCTGCTTTTGGTATGAATCCCTAAATGGAGTTCTGAAAAGGTTTGTACAGGGCACACGATTTGTTTGCAGCCAGGTATACATAACTGTGAATTACCCCACCAAGCTGCTTGTTTGTAACTTTTGATTGTTGTGTGGGATTTAGGTTGCATCAGTTGTTATGATCATTAAGACCATTTCAGATGTGCTACCATCACTGACTGACCGGCTATTAGCACCACCTGTAGTTTGTTTGGCTACGAAATTTGGACTGATATGGTATGTAAGCTTAACATAATTATCAATTAATAGTAATGCTAATTAGATAATTCAAATTTCCATTTGCCTACATCTCTAAATTATCTGTTTATATGCGACCGGCTGAAGATCTCAAGATTTGCAAAGCAGATCTCTTTGTTGAGTGTACGAGTGTGACTTGTGAGCATGTTGTGGGCTATAGAAATTATATTTTGCTGTACTAGCAGGTCACAACTAACATATTCGTCAGACATCGGTTGCTACCTGAACATCTATATCTGTTTTGTTCTCGTCTGCAGTCAGTGTAAACTTTAAATTTGTACCTAAAGTATTGGATTTCTGTGTAGTACAGAGTATCAAGTGTTAGGAAATATTTATTGGCTCGATTGAATTGTAGCCTTGAAAACTACAAGAATAAATAGTTTGAAATTTTGCTGACATTTCTGATTCAGCATCAAATATTTTGGAACCGATGAATCTGATTTAGAAACTGTGCTGTCCGATTTCTACATCGAAACATTCTTTTGTTGTAGCAGAAATGTTATTCCATATATGCATGTTTTCTAAGAGAACTGGGATTCATTCTAGTTAATATCAACGGTCTTAATCTAAACAGCATATATATGTCATTGAAATGAAGTATATGAAGCTCAATCTCTGTTGTGTATGTGGCTTGATTTCTTTATAAAAAATTTTGAATAGTTTTTTTATATATGCCTATATATTTGTGGTTTTGTTAGGTCCCCTTTGAAGTGGAAGATTCTGTGAAAGTTTTTTGTCTACCGGATCTGTTTGTTGACCCAATCAATGTTGTTTTGAGGAGGCTTGGCAATGAGGAACTTTGTTGTGGTTCCCTTGTCAAAACTGTTGGGAGACTGAAACTAGCTGGTCATGTGATACAATCAAAGAAAAGTCACGTGACAAAGAAAAATTCTTATACTGTTGAATTTACTGAATGTCATGAAGAACAGCCGTTGTTTGATTATGTATTACTCTTTATCATTTTTGGATGTGAACGGTTTGCTGTTATTCAACGGTTTAAATTGGAGGAGTGGCCATTATTGCATAATGACGATGACTGCATGACTGATGTTGTTGATGCTTGCAGTAATCTTCAGGAGCTGATCGGAAAGCATTTACTTCCTTTTCAAGAGACTCAGGACCTGGTAGCAATTCCTGTAGGAGACATAACAGCTCAAGTAGTCTGTATGAAAATGTTAGGTTCAAGCTGTAGTTTTGTGTCTCGATTTCCTAACATTATTGAGTGTGATTGAGTTGTGAAATACTCAAGAAATGGTCTTCAGCTGATGGTGTGCCAATTCAACACTTATTTTTCTTGCAAGAACTTAATTATTGGTGTATATGTTGGTTAGCATGTACTTCTTCCATATTGTAGAATCGTGCAAAGTTGACCCCCTTCATGATCTGTAGATCTCCATTCTCTTAATTAATTATGTTAATTAATTAATCAGAAGACATGCAGCCTATAGAGCTGCTAGCTATAGGATAGACAACTGGCGTCCTATCCTGTTTGACGATGATTTGGATGTGTTATATACTCGGGTTTTCACATGGTTAGATTTCATGCCAATTGCTTATACTGAGCCTATAGCAGCTGGCTGGCTGATCATGAGCAAACTAATTACAACCGGCTGCAAGGTTTCTAGCTACAATAGTGAAGCCCCAACATTCTACAAATTCAAAATTATAACTATATTAGGATCGACATGATCATCGATTAGGGCACGTTTTAGTTGTTCGAATTCGAAGCGGTTTCACAACGAGATCGTTTCGACTAGACAACGCTCTCAACACGGGATGAGGCCGCGCTAGTACCTCCATATTGCAATCGCTTGGAATTCGCCATTGCTTCGAATTCGATCTGAATACGCGAATGTCGAAGCGAATTCGAGGCGATTCGCTGCTACCCGCTGTGAACTCGCAGCGCAACTCTGTCATGGGTACAGCCTAGTGATCTTCCGATGAAACGACTTCTTGAAGGAATTTTTGAGTTCTGCTGTCTAGATATTGTCGCTTGATCCTCTCTTTTGAACACCACGCGATTACGCCGCTAGACGAGCGAACACATCGCGGCTAAAACGTAGCGAAGAATATCGCTTTAACTAGTAAAGCCTCGAACACGCAGCGAAGACCCGCGATCGCGACGCTTCGCGGTACTTTCGCTTCAACTCGCGTCGAAACGCGCCGAATCGCTTCGAAACTTTCTCATGGGACGTTTGTCTTCTTATTGCTGAAGCAGATGTCAGGACAAGCACCGATCTTCTTAGCAGTAGGGATGGCTGCATGTATCCCACATCATAGTGATGTCATCCGTCTCGATCCACAAGCCTATCAGAATGATGCCGGTACCACTTGCTCTTAATCCACTAGCTGGAACCCAAAAATGACGAAAAATGTTCCAGTGGATAATGGAGGCCACCTGATTGTGTCGATCAGTACTTCATCGGTGCCAAGACAGCCTGCCACAATGTGGTCAACTGTTTCCAGGCCAATCTGCAAGTAGAACTGACATCTCGATGCAGAATGTTGCGCTCATAATACCGAGAACGAAGAGCTTGGTCTTGAGCAGCAACAACCAGTCCCTCGGTTGCAGCAAAAAGATTCGATGACTTCAGAAATCCGTAATCTAAGTCTCTTCCATGTCCACGGGTGGTTTCTGAGTCAGTGAAACGTTGATACTGACCGTGCATAGGTTTTCTGCCCCGTGCAGGTCTGTAGACAAAGAGAACTGCTGCACGTGCAGACATGTTTCTCATCTGTTTGAGGCGCTTGCTCAAAGACACCATCACACAGGATGGTCCCAATGCACTTCCATGCAGGCTCTGCGACTTATTGTCCCTAGAAAGACTCCTCTGCAGCCATGCAGTAAACTGACTGGGCCACGCGTGGGATCAAATGAGAGAACCTGATAATTATATTATTAATTTTAATTATTATAATCATTATATTTAATTAGTATAGAGATTTTTAGACAACGCGTGCAGTAGTCTTTGGTAGCCTGTTGGAGAGTGTCCTGTTTGATGTGTCACACTAACATAGGAAGCAAAGCGTATGACCTCAGGACCCACAGTCCTTCTGTTCATTGACTAAAAACACTGCATGATTCTCTAGATAACCTGTTTTCTTTGATTTATGTGTGTGTTGAATCAGAGTTGGGTCAGGGGTACACGTTCAAGAGTCATATCTACATCTGAATGACCTACATCTTGCTGCACCATGTACACAAATGTTTGATACAAAAACACTACTTGATAGGTAACATGACTCTATGAAACTCCCTCCACCCAAACAAATCGTCAATAACTACAAGCCATGAAAAGAGTGACGGCAACAAGTGACATATACCATAGACATACAAATCAAAACGCATGAAAATACTGTAACATGTTATACCTTGTTCTAACTCTTGCCTGATAACTTGGTGACTGCACTGTAAATACTCTCCCCCTTGGTATTCACAAACGTGCTCGTCATCTGGGTTGTAGTCAGCTGAACCGTCATGAATCCAGCATCATCTGATGTCCACACAACCGACTGCTTCATCTTGGGATCATCGACGTAAACTTTCCCAGTGGCACCAGCTCCCGAGATGTAGTAGTCAATGTCTGCAACAAAGGGATCTACACGACCACCTTGTATTTATTAGGAATGATGCTGTGTGGTTACCACTGCTTTGTAGATACTCCAATTTATGGACGTGACCACAGATGTATGCTGGTACATGATGTCGTTCAAGGACTGGCCGAACCAAAGCCATTGACTGAGTCACTTGATCAGGTAAGAATACACCAACATGAGACACTACACAGACAACAAATGACTAATACAATAAAACCATAAACTACCAAGAGATAATAAATAAAATAGTTATTCAATAATAATGGAATACCATGCTGTTGTGTCAAGACTTACAGATCGGATGGTGTCCAACAACTAGTTTCCATTGGTCCGAGCTTTGTGACAGAACTTCATCAAGCCACGTCAGTTGCTTCTTGTACGATTGGTGTGCTAACTGCTCTTTCATCCACGGATCGCCTGGATTGTCATAGTAGGAGCTGATAAATGGAGTCGTGTCAATGAAGACAAATAGTACTGTAGTGTTGTCGTCACCGATGGTAAAACGAGCTGTGTAGTTCCTGTCTGGCATGATCCAACGAGACGACAAGGAATGATACATCAGCTGGGCGGAAGTGTTCCCCAAGTAATCTAATCACAAACTCATATCAAAGTGTCAATAGCACAACCTCTGGTGTATTGGTATCACTACTCTGTGTTATTCATTGATAAATTCTATGCACACCATGAGCTTCCGCAATAGAGCATAGCTGATTAAATAATTTTTAATTAATGACTGGTAATACTTCATGATAACATCACTACATTCTCACCATAGAGACTTCCGTTACTTCACAATAATAGTAGCTAAGTATAACGGTTGGTTGTAGTATGACTTGTCTAATAACTTAATGTTCATTAAAGAACACGCCCACCTGATTAATTAATTAATATTGACATTCACCCCACCATTTAAAATTAATGGCTGTGGTCATGCAATTTTTTTTGAATACATGTGGGACTTGACCAGGCAACAATCCCAAACAAGGAGTCTGCATGTCCTTGTTTGAATGCCACAACTGAAGACAATGCTTACAATACACCCACAGCAAAGTAAATTTTTTAGAACCATTACCATTACCCCAAAACATAGGTAACACTTGATTCAATTTCCTGACATCAATTAGCCTATTAGAAAAATGGGGTCTTACCATGATTTCCCAAAACACTATAGAATGGTATCTCTTTCAGATAACCAGTGTACATCTCCTCAAAGTAATTCGTCCACAATGGGTCCGTGAGATTTTTGACTCCTCCCTGCTCATTGCCTTGCGCGTCTTTCGTAAACACGTAAAAGTTGTCTCCAACATTGACAACAAACTTTGATCGAGTCTCCGAGCCTGTTAGTTCCATCTGCTTTGCTACAGCTCTCTGCTGCTCATTGCCCATCCCCCTAGGAACACAATTTGTTGTACATTAGTTCCTCATCCGAGATTTTCATCAAGTACACAACATTACCATTATTCATCACTAATACAAAAGGGAAATGGCAACGCGCTTGATACTTTGATACAACACTACAGGGGCGTCGAAAGCAAAATCACATTGGTCCATCCTAACCGAACTAGATAGGCATGGCCATACTTGTAAGACACTAATTCCATTATCAACTAAAAGCAAAATCGACACATGTGTAACTTACTTTCACATGCATAACCTCTTACTCAGTCCTAGAATTACCAAAGATGCGGAGGCGGTGTTCGCTGCCACTCACAAACTCGTTGCCAATGATATCTAAGTCTAAACGATCAAGTCTCTCTTTGTGCATATGCAACAGCATAACATGATTTAGCCTAGGCTGCTTCATGGTGCTCCTTAATTAATTAATTAAGTATGTCTTGAGCCGTCTCATAGCAGAAAAGCCAGTCATACTCTTCACACCACTCTACTCAGAAGGATCATGTCTTTCCCGTCGACCCAAAAGTGCGATTAGGACACTTGAATGACTTTGTAGGATGAAACTTGGGCGGAAGTACGCCGAATTCACGGGAACTGCAGACTGCCATGACGAACGGTAGGTGTGACTATCACGTGGGTCTAGATTGTCTGTACATCGAGACAAGATTGCTTGTCTTTCATTGTGTTTAATTTTTCATGTCCTTCTTGTCAAGAAAGGGACAAATGAATAGAAAGTGATAAATAATAAGCCAAATTTATTTAATCACCTATATAGACCTTGAACCGGAAGTTTGTGCCACTATGCAGCTGGCGAAAGTTGACTTTCTGAATATTGGTCCGTCCCAGGACGGACCAAACGGATCGGTTCCCACGCCCCTACACTAGATAATGAAAAGCACTTAGCCTATATCTAGAGGTTACGAAACAGCTGCTGTTGTGATATAGTAACATAAAGAGCGTGCTAAGGGGGGCTGGACACGTCACTGACACGTGGGATTGTGGACGCTAATTAACACCAACGATGACAACGAGCGCATGCGCTGCATGCCATTGCTGGTCGGTTGATCTACAAAAGTACAGTATTACTCTAACTCCTAGTGAATAAGCGCTGGGGTTAACACTAGAGGCATTACCGGACAACTGGCAAGAGACACTGGGCGCTTTTACAAAGGGGGTTAGTATTAATTAAGTCTAGACTGTCGTAGGACAATTTGGGTGGCTGTACTCTAGCCAACTTGCGTTCACACGGAAACGGGGGTACTTTGTTTCGTCGTCTCAAGCTCGCCTGTCGCCTTAAAGATTCTGCTAGAAAGTCTAGAAAAGCAGTATAATAGACGCCGAGCAGGAAAAATCCACCGGTTAACTTAATTAATTAACTTGTGTTCGACTTGAGTCTAGAAGTTAGTGGAGTCAACCTTGTGTGCTCACTAAGGACTTTAAAGGCGGTTTTCAAAGAAGATCTATCGATGCAATTGTAATTCTATAGTAAACTTAGAATCGACGCAAGAAAAACAGAAATCTGCGCACAATGGCGACAACGGGACAGAGATGAAAAACAACAAATGGTAGCCTAGTGGAAGTGCAAACAACAACAAAAACTACAAGAACAAGAACACTGGTACCCTACGACTGCATGGTAAGTTGACGTACCAGTCTCCAAACACCAAGAAGTTCAACGGTTCACTCCCTTGTACACTCCATGCCGTCAATAGAACAACAAGAAACAGAAACTGGAGAAGGCCCATCTCTTTCCTCCTCACACACCTTGCAACGTACAATTATGTCGTAATATGAACTAAAATATTAACTACCTATTGCACGTGATCTCAATTAACACCAACCACATGACTCTGTCTAGTAGCCAGTCACAGTTGCAAGATGCCTGGCATGCAGTTCAAGTAAGCAAGGTTGACTCAATCGTATCACCAGAAGGCTCTTTGCAGTCACATTCGTACAATAGCTGATATCAATGCACACCAGACGACACAGACCACCGGCCAGTGCATGGATTCCTGCGTCCGAGATGGCGGTATAGGCAGCACCAAAGTGGGTCAACCGTTTCAACCGTTGTGCGACCATCGTGGCTGCAAAGTCGCCAATATTGTAACAGCTCGATACATTAAGGCGTTCGAGAACAGGACAACCTATCATCACATCCAACAGTCCCGAGTCATTGATCTGTGAGATAAACAAACTTGTTACGATCGATGACCTCACATCTCCATACCTGCAGAGTCTGAGCCTCACACAAGCAAAGCCCGAGGCCTCTGCAATAATGGAAACGTTTGGTCTAACTGCAGACTACTGTAGATGTATACAGTCCATTTTTCCTAGATACTAAGATCAGTATTTCTGGGTCTACACAAAAACTATTTTTCCATCCCGGACTTTGCCTATTCCCAACATATCAGAGCAACCACATCAATTTGTTTGCAGTCTCTGTGTGTCATCGACCACAGTCTGTGGTCTGGCATCGTTATGTCCTTGCTGTACCTAGAGACCTTACGTTCGTGTAGAGACCCATCCATGCACCATGTTCCACAAGCGTGAGAACCAACATGCTCATAATTATTAATATGTCTGTACTACAATCTTTCTGTTGATTCTCTTTAAAGCCCATATGTTGTCGTTTTGTTATACCATTCCTACTCTTGTATCACCCCACCTACATGGCACATCAGCTTACTCTATGAGGTATGAGACTGTAGTCTTGCTAAAGGATATGGCACCTTTAAGTGCTAACTGCTGAAACTGTTTGACTAATTACTACAACTCAAGTTTGCTAGAACAACGTTTGCTATTACCAGTAGTGTACTACCCACTAATCTAGATCTGTCATCTCAGATTCACTAAAGCTTTTAAATTCTGGGTCAGAGTCGGAGTCAGTAAACAACAGTCTGTAGATTCTTATTTCAGTTCACTTTTGCTCAAGAAAAATGGTCAAGGAGCCCGTCACCTGGGTACCAATTATCACCAATTAAGTGGAGCGTAGATGCAAAATGTCAAACGCTGGGCTAAAGTTGGGATGGGGGCTTGATAGATAATGGGGGCTTGATAGATAATGGGGTGATACAAGAGTAAGTACCAGTTTGTGTCTACTAGTAGTTATTCAATACGTGCTCGTACCGGATTTCTTTGATTAAACCCCCGTGGTGTATAGTTTAGAGCTAGGGTTTCAACTGTGGCGTATATTTGTTCAGAGCTTTCTATCTGTGCTTTAGGAGTGTGTATGTACACGTGTATACGCTGTAGGTCTGACAGATTTTCAAGAGAACAACACACCATACTGGTACATGCATTTCACACTTTGAGACATCATGCAGTGAAGTAGCCTCGTCCCCAGACTCACGTGAGCCTGGCAGTGTCTGGTTCCCGTAGGCTGAAAGTGTCATACAAGAACCGGACACTGCCAGGCTCATGTGAGTCTGGGGACGAGGCTACAGTGAAGCAGGTGAAACAGCATCGAGGTCGTCTAAAGAAGGAAAATTTGCCTCTTAAAAAGTTGTACAATTTTTCCTTCAAACTTCAAGCTGGATACATTGGAATTCATTAAAACGCAGCGTTTATTCGAGGGTGGCGTTTAGTCAAAGAAATACAATATGTGCATTACAGAATGCCTGGTAGCTTTAGGCTATTAGGCTATTACCTGTGCAATACAATAGACTAGACTTACAGTAAATGTGTTGAGAGGGGATTCACTCATGCAGTCTCATTATTCGAATATATGCCTTACCAGGAATACCTCACTGATGTCTAGATCGGTCAGAAGCGAAAACTTCAGTGCACAAGAAAGAGCTTCGTTTGTTATTCGTGAGCAAGCCTTGAGGCAGAGTTTTGTCAAATTTGCGAGGCCCATTATTCCTAGCCTGTGAACCTCGGCAGACTTGTGTTTCACACACGACGAACATACGGTCTCGTCACGCACAAACTTGAACGACGAACACAAAAGAGTTGCCGCTTTCTTAGCTTCCTTTCCAAGCAAACTAGACGTACTTGATCTTGTCTGCAACGATTTAAGAGGCACACTTGATGTAGTGCATTGTCGTTGTTCTTTTACTCCAAATAACACCTCATCATTAACTGATCGCAGCCAACCAATGTTTAGTTGTGACAGATGTGGACAATTACATGCAAGGCTTTGAATCATAACACTAAGTTTATTCTGTGACAAACCAGTACAGTTGCTGATATCCAAATGTTGAAGGCTCACACATACCGATGTCCACATGCACTCTCTGATTGCCGCACAAGAGCTGACATTCACGTATTCCAACCGTGAGTCTGAGGACAATGTTATGACATGTATGGCACCACAGCCTGACAAATCAAGAGAACGAAAGTGTTGCAAATGTTTAAAGTCAATAGCTGATTGCTTGCCAGCCATTGCACGACAACGACCAGCCGATAACGTAGTAAGATGCGTTAACGTTTCTAATGCAAGCTTAAGTCCAGAAACAGTAATGCAAGTCTGGCTCACATTCAGCAACATCAAACAATTCTGCCGAATACAAATATCTCTCATGGCAGCATCCCCGACATCGTTTCGCTCCACACTCAAGCCGACCAACTGGTTCTCCATATACTTATTAATCGTGAATACATCGTCATCTTTCAGATGACAGTTTACAAGAAATAGATTAACAATATTCTTTCCAAGTGGCATGCCTTCTCTCAATCCTACATCCGATAATTTGAGACCGTGAACAGCTAAGAAGTCAAGCTGATTTACAGACCGACACAAAGATGTCAAGTTCGGAGAAGTCTTTATTGGAATTGTCAAGTTCTTCAACTGTTTGAACTTCTCAAATCCGACAAAAGGTAACTTAACACGATGTGCCGAGTTAAAGTGAAGAGTTGTAACAGAGGTCTTTTCAAGTCGGTTGCCAAGATCTTCCAGCCATGCTGAGCATGATACTAATCTCCCTATGTTCAAGTGTAGTTCCACCAAACAGTCACACAGCACCTCCACAATATTCAACACTGTCTCCCCCACACAATCAAAATCCGTCACGTGACTCGCTACATCACCAGCCAGTGATATCGTTATGCGAGAAATGCGTCGCAAGTGCAGTACGGACAGCATTTCTGACGGGAGCCGACGAGACGCGGAGTTGACATTCAATCGGACGAATGCCCCTCGCCACAGTCTGGGATGATTGGCTGCATCCCACCACTGACGGCAAACGAACGTGCACTCTCTCAAGTCAGCTACCGAGAGATAGCTAAAAACGCGACTGACCACTTCAGTAGGAAGCAGGCTTGTCTTGCGGTTACGAAACATCAGAGAGAAAAATTAGTTTTGCGCATGCGCTTTGAGTGTTGGTAGCGACGTTACTGTAGTACACATATCACGATTCAGGGGCGTAGCGTCCAGTCCGACCGGTCCGGCCATGGCCGGACCGGTTTTTGAAATATGCACTTTCGCCAGACGCTCAATGGCATCAACTTCCGTTTTAAGGGTATAGCCGATTAAATAAGTAATATATTTCTGCTCATGCAGTACTTTGTGCGTCGGCCTTGCGTTCTCCAGACGTCAGTTGAAGGTACTGTACAGGCTCGGAGACCCAGCCGATGCGAGGCTAAAGTTGTCCCGCCCATCTACTAGCGTGCGCTACATTGTCCAGCCCACTAGCGCGCGCTAGGCCGGACCGGTTTTCATTTACTTCCTACGCCCCTGCGATTCACTGTGAAACATTATGGTGATGACCGTTTGTCTCTTGAATGGCTTTGTAATGGTCAAACTCTAGTGTACATAATTCGGTGAAAGGCTCTTTACAACTTCGAATTTTCGAATTCACATTTGCAAATTCATTGATATACGTAGCCTAGACAGACTCTAGACCTGCAGTTGGTCTAAACTTATATTTTTGATGCTGTTTGTAAGAATTCACGAAAAGACAAGATCACAATTTGCATGCATGTACTGGGTACCTGCACGTCTATGATGTCTAGGGATCGATGATGATTATTGATCAATTTATGATAGTCAGTCAACAAACGAGGTATTCAGTATTGCTGTATTATCTATCACACAGTACAGTCATATGATCATTACGACACTTCCATGCAACAAACACTTTTGATCGAAGCACTGAAGTGCATAGAAACAAAATTTAATAGAAAAATGTCTATACACTAGAGTCCAAGCATGAGCTTGACTATCTTACAGAATGCACAAAGATCTGTCAAACGCATAACATTGAACAATTTTCAGTAATTCCTAACACTGTGACCATGCATCTAGGTGTATGTATTAATTAATTAATGAATTTATATAATCAATTGTCACTCCTCTCATCTCCAAAGCCCACACAACCGACAAAATCCATTGCACTTAAAGTATTCATTCCATCACACGATTACTCAGACACTTGAGTTCGTTTCTTCGCTCTTGTTCTAGTTGCAACCGAGTCACGTGACACTGCCGTGGACCGCAACCAAGTTGCAGCAGGTCGATACGTTTCAAAAGCGTCGTCATCCTTCTTGCCCGCATCGGTAGCCACTGTGGCGCTTATGGTTTGTCCATACCACCACCAAGCCACACGAATACCGACCAGCAGACAGCACAAGATAGCTACGCCCGCCATACAGAGTCTCACTTGTAAATCATGTGACAGAACAACGAAGATGGACTCTAGGTGTTCACTGACGTTAAGAGCCTTTGTCAGTTGCGTGAATCCACTCATAACACAAGTGTCTTCTTCCGAGCACATAAACATGCAAGATTGTCTAGTGTCGTGCCAGTTTCAGACAGGAATAAGAATTTAGAGACCACAGTTCCAAGCTCATACATATGCAGTTTCTAGCCTCGAAACGCTTAGCAAGTTCGCCGGATCTGCTCACAGGCATGCAGGATCGTTCGACGTCTCATCCGGGTTTCCAAGTGTAGCCTCGTGTTGCCAATTCTCGATCAACATGAGATGCGCTTTTGTTTTCCGTGCCACTAAGATTTCGGCGTGATATGAGCTTTTTCACATATTACAGTAGAGTTAGCATGCGTTCGAGGCAGTGTGATTTGGCAACTTGCGTTCTCAACGGGGTGTCAGTGGTCTGCACCTTTTGGCCCTAGTTTCTGCTGTTAATTAAAAATAATTACTAGAGAATTGGAAGTGTATAGTATTTTTGCTCACTGTAGTTTATTCGGCTACATCTAGACCATAGTTACCCGAGGCCTGGATATCCGGGCTAGGGTATAGTAGTCGTCCGACGTGCAACCCTATGACCATATTATACTCTATTAGCTCAAATGCAAATGAAGCTATTCCGACCAATAGACGAGAAATGGTGTCATTACCAACCAATAGACGAACGTGATATCATCGAGAGTCATCCAATAGAGTGTGTACAACCCCCCCCCCCCCCCGGACCTTGCAGAGTTGCAAGTTCCAGTGATGCGAGCTATGGCATAATTTCCTTCGGCAAGAAACTTGTACACAATTGCCTCTCCCGACTCAGGAGTATAAATGAGTAGTCTACCTGGTCTTTATGAGAGACTAAGCGGCCATTGGCTGTGACATGACATCAGCCACTGTGGTCCTGGTGAGACTTTGGGTATTCACACTTCAGGTGGCTTCACAAGCTGGTGCTCCTGTGAGTACCTGGCCCGGCTCCAAGAGATTGCTAGAGTCCTTCTGAGTAGCGTACAGGAGCCCAGTTGTTAGCTGGGGGCGTGACCAGTATCTGGCAGCTCCTAACGTTTAGATTTTTAGCTTTAGTGTGTGCAGGTCGGCATGCATGTCTAGTATACGTGCATATACACACATGCACTAACAAATACATATATAATGCATATATACATACATTCAAACATAGCTGAAAACAGCCTTTATAATTAGCTGAACTGAACACACAAATTTGTAAGTATCATGCAATGTGACTCTAGGTATACTGCAACGCTCAATACAAACGTGGACCCCATTGATACCAACTCTACAGTATATGCCACGAATGCATAAAATGGACAAACTAAAAAGCCCTTCTAATATGTCACCCCATCATGCAATGACAGGATGTACGTCCATGCACTGTACCCAAAGTAAATGAGTCTGTACAACAATACACTTGCAAATGGAACAGGAAATCAAATGGGCATTGACTATGATACAACTTTGAGGTTAGGAGCTCAAAGTCCCGGCCACAATATGCAGACATGAAATTCCTGAGTCAAAGGAGCAATTGTGTGTGGATTCCTGCACAGAGAGACTATGCCGATGGCCACCATTAACTTAAGCCTACAACCACAAAACCAAGCAAACAGGCAGACAGACAAACAGACTAACAAACAATTACATAAACAGATTAGTATGCATTTGTGTAAACCTTAGTTGTAGTTGCCGTAACGAACAGATGACAAACAGACAGAAAACAAACACAACATACAAACATCCAGGGAATTCAAAACAAGCAGAGATATATCTGTCACCTGTTTGTCTGACGTCTGTCTGTCAGTCTCATTGTTCGTTTGTCTGTGTGTGCATGATAATGAATCCACAAAATTTTACCCATTTCTTTAACCAGACATCTATTTATCTCTCTGGGCGCGTCTCCACTAGGGCTTAAACATGTTTACAACCTGTTTAAGTCTAAACATGTTTAAGAATAATGCGTCCCCACTGGCGTTAAACCTGTTTAACTCTAAACCTAAACAGCTTTTGCTAAACATGTTTCAGAGGTAGTTTAACGAAAGTGGTTTAGGTTTAACAGTCACGTGATATAAACGCGCGTTCCAAAACGGTGGATGTTAGTTCTTTCACGCTGTTCTTTCTCTTTCTTTGGAGATTATTGGAAGAAGACAAAACTAGGCAATGTCAGAGAGTGCTTAGACTGATGCAGAGTGTCAGGAGAGAGCCATTTTGGCGAAGACAGAGACTTGTGTCTGTGATTGTTCTTCAGACGACAAGAAGACGATCTCCGACTGTCTGGTGCACAAGAAACGAATTCGCGCGGTACAACAAAGTCCCGGATAATTCTTTTAATAGCCCGGAATAAATGGACAAGTGGAGACGCTGTCTACTAAACATGTTTAGAGTTTAAACATGTTTAATGTTAAACATGTTTAAAGGGCAACAAGTGGAGACACAGCCTCTGTCTGTTAGCCTCTAAAACTTCACAATATCAATGTACTGACCTGATGGTACAAAACATTCTCTAACAGTCCTGCAAGAGTTACCTCATCATACAGCTATGACACATATTCAACAATAAACATGCTAAGAAATGAGAAATTCTTTGACAAATTCGTCTTTATTCCGAGAGGCACTCACTACAGCCTGAAAAACAATGAAAGTCTAATAAATTAACTAACAACACAAGAAGATAAGCATCACAACAACCTGCAACACAGGCAACAAGAAGAGAGACAAGAAGATAAGTGCTAGTCCAATTAGCAGAAAGATAACGCGCAAACGTAGCGACAAACTCGTTTCGCCATAAGACCGACACGTGCACTTGACAGGAAACCTACTACTGTAGTAGTGATCACGTACTAATAAGGCATGGCAGCTTCGAACTTCCAGACCAGGGAGCGCTAGTAGTAGCGTCCACATGATCTTGTATCTTGTATCTGATAACTTACCATATATTCATCCTTGAAACCCAAGCTAGCAGCCCAAGGGCTTAGCACTTCAGTGCTTCTTCATTTGATTAGGTATACCCCACGTGTGCCCTAACCACGCATGCGCTACGGTTACATGGTATTGTGGGCGGGTCGATAGACGGATGTGGGCGGTATTATTTCCAATTGTAATGGTGGGAAGCGTAAGCGTCGATTTTGTCTGCAATACAGTAGAATGCATATGTCTGTCTATACATACATCTTAATTAATTTTCTATAGTGTACAACTGAACTCTTGCATAGAGATCATGCAATCAAGAATTATACTAGGACTGGCACATAACGTACACGCACAACTACTGTGTAAACATAAACAGATGAACTAGTATATACTACATACGCTATAAACAGAAAAGAATCATGAGTAAACTCAGTGAAGCAACTTGATCAGCACATTAGCTACCATATAATGGACCACTATAGGCAAGACATTTACAGTGGAGATTTGCTTACCCGAACCTATGGATTACCTACTAAAAGTTTTCTTTTCTAAAACCAAATTTGTACTCATCACACTTTGATCTCAACACTTTCCCCAAAGCTGCAGGGCCACAAAAGAAAACGGTCACCCTTCCTTTTCCCTCTGCTTTGATTTTGGCAAATACCTACATACCATCACTTCATGAGACTAAAACAGCACCACCCCAACTACTCCGATTTGATGTCTACCTTATTCCAATCTGGTCGACCAGCTTCTGTTCTCGTTTTCAAACCAGTTATCACATCCTGGTGTGTGTTCTTATGCAAGAGATCGATTGCCACCTGCAGACATATAACCTTGACATCTTCCTTCTTGAGAGCCGAAGTCATGTACATGTGCATCTCCAAAAACTGTTGGAAATAGCTGCTGTCGGTACTCTGCTCGACTTCCAGCTGTGTGAGAAGACTGATGAACCATTCAAAAGCACGCTGATCACGATTTATCCAATAGAAGTCAACCTACGTCCCAAAAATTATTGCATCAATGTGTGGCATACATGCATGCATACAGTGTGTGTGTGTGTGTGTGTGTGTGTGTGTGTGTGTGTGTGTGTGTGTGTGTGTGTGTGTGTGTGTGTGTGTGTGTGTGTGTGTGTGTGTGTGTGTGTGTGTGTGTGTGTTTGCACACGCATGTAAAATCACACAAATCAAAATCGTATTAAATCGTACTACCTACTTTCCTCAGCTTCATCACAGACTGTGGATTTTGTCTACAAAACTTGTGCATGCAGTTGGGACACTGAACTTTCTCGTTTTCATGATGTTTAGCTATGCTCTGCAGAATAGATGCAAAAGGTGTAACTCCAATGCCCGCTGCGACCAATACCGCATGTTCTGCTTGAAAGATGTGAGTCGACGGTGTTCCATACGGCCCATCAATGTAACACTAAACATTACAGATTCAGTGCTCCACACTCGTGGTACTTGAAATTAATGCACACCTCCAGGCTTTGCTTCTTTTGTTTAGTAAACCTGACGTTGTCCTGCCATGCTTCACACACTGACGTACAACGTGCCTCCACATCAGTAGAAGGTTTAGATAGTCGTTTCTGATACTGCTGTTTCAGTCGCATACTCAGTCTCCTGTGGTCGGACACACCAGAGCCCACTCTCTGCACAGCTGCCCTTATAAACATATCCCTCTGCCTTGCTTTCTCAAGTGTGCTCGCAAAGTATTCATAAACCCTAGTTAAAATAAAAAATGACAGGAAAGTAGTCCACACCTGCATGAAATCGTGGCTATACTTTGTGGTCCACGTCCCTGCTGAACGAACATGTACCCAGATGACGTCTGTCTGCTCTGGACAGCTGCTGATCGTGAATGGGTGCCATTCGTACTTTGCTACTGCTGGAATCTGTAGAAATATGTAGTCTCCTGGTTGAAATGTAAATCCAGCAGGACGTGATATCACTAGATGAGTTACCTACATCAAGAATGCTTCACCAATCTCATCGAGTCAACATGCACTATTAACACATATGTGTTGATGTCTAATATTGTATTGTATTAGTGTGTAATACAATACATAAATCCAATAGCACGTATCAAATTAAATTGCAAAAATTATCATTTTGAATTACCTTCGATGGTAAGCAGTTGCCTTGCACTATGTAAGTTCTGCCATAACGGACCAAGTTGACGGCCTTAGAGCGTAGGACTCTCTCCACAGCATAAATGGTACCTGGTACAATGAACCACTTCCAGTACATTTCGGCATGAATGATTAGAACAACATAAAAGCCAACAAAGAGCATATGTGTACAGTAGAAGATCTAAGCAAAGCAAATAATATTATTGCAGTGTGTGTTTCCATGTACTTAAACCAAAGCAGAACAAGAGACCTCAAAATGGCCAGTTTGACGAACAAATGGTTGAGAGCAGATTACAATAGTAATAAGAATTATGAGCAAGGTAACGCCTGTCACTCCTGCACTGCCGTTGACCCAACCGAGGTCAGTGTGAGTTGAGAAGAGATACTCCCAGTAAGCATGTGTAGCATTCGGTTCATTGACAATCTGCCCTAAACAACAAAAACATCATCCTACTACATGCATCTCAATACATGTACCTCAATATATTACTCACTTATGTTAACACAGTGAGCTGTTGTGTGTCCAATTGCTAACATCAATATGACGTAGGCAACTACTTTGTGTAGATTGATATGCTGGTCTAATGGCAAATAAGGACCTAGACTTGTTCCTCTTAGCCACGTCAACGTCTTCCTCAACATTAAAACAATAACAGTAACTGTATCAAAATCCAGACAAAGACCAAAACCGCGAGCTATGGAGACAGCTGGTCCAGAATGTTTGTAAGCTATAGCATTGTAAGTAAAGAGACCGATATTGATCACAGTGAAAAGAACTGTAGTAACGACAGTCGACATGTTGTTTTTAATGTATCTTGCACAAGAAAAGTTAGCAAAGATGCGTCGAGCTTTGAATGGTTGAGGAGAAAGCCACTCAGGAACACTTTCAAGAAACAACAAACACTTCCTGTATCTCCACTGTACAGCAATGAAATACATGCAATCTGGGTTATACTGTAATTCACAAAGGTGAATGATAAACATCACATTGCACACCTCAAAACAGACATCCATATAAAGTTGGTTAAATGAAAGATGAAGTATCACTACTCCACACATTCAAACAAGTGCGAACATATAGCTAACTATTAGCTAATATCGAACGACTCTCTAATTATTATCACTACTGCACTGTTATAATCACATACACATGATTACCTATAACCATAAGAAACGACTGGAAAAGAGCAATGGACGAGAGTGACAATTCACACCAGAATGACAGAAAGCCGGCTTCAGTCAAACATCATGCGCATGCTCTCTCATCGCAACTACATCATCACACCACTCCCTATACCTAGCCAAGTCGTTTATCTTGGTCATCGCTATCTTCCAATTGAACATAATCCAGTAACCATATGCAAGCTGTGGCCAATGGCTGCCTAAGTCACTAACTCATTAGTAACTTTCTTTGCTAACAAAATAGTTTTCTTTTAGTTATTTTAGTATCTCATTGCATATATTTAGTTTTAGTGCTTAGTGTTTCATTGCTCTTGTAGCAATATGGACGTAGTGCAAATCTATTCAAATATTATTGTCATTATTATTATTATTATCATCATACTTTTTAATATAGTAATATAATATCATCACCACCATCATCAATACTGTCATCGTTATAACAAGGCTTAGTAGTTGTGACTCTAAATATATCAAAGTATCTAATCTAATCTAAGCTGCTGATTTCACCATAGACTATTTCTACCATAGTGTAAACAAGCTGGCCATAATTCAAGCAGATACCTGACAGTGAGGTTTTCTACCAAGCTGGGGTTCCTATCCAACTGTGCTTTCAGCTCCTCAAATGTAATTGTCCCGCTTTCATCTGCATCCATATCACCAAACAATGCCTAATGAGCAACGCTTGTTGTATATACGCACTTTACACAAATAAGTAATGAAAAATTGTTATGTCACAAATGCACATTTGTTAGATCATCCAGCTGTTCGTCACTCAATTTGAGAGCTGATTCTCCCATGCATGACTCCAGAACAATCCTCAGTTCCTCAGGATCAATGTAACCATTTCCTAAAGCAGAAAGTTATGCTCATTGAGAAAATGAACGCACACAAAGATAAATCACTGACCATCGACATCATACACTTCAAACAAAAAACGCAGTTTGTCCAGTTTTGATCCTTGAGTCAACAGACTGATACCATCAATGAGCTCCTTCGTAGACAGAAATCCATCCTCGCTCTTGTCAAAAAGCTGAAAGAACCTCTCAGCAATGAAATCCTACATCACACAGTAATGATCGCACTTAATAACTCTTAACAACTGATCTCTAACATCTTTCAGTGCCAAGACATTTCTGAACTCATCCAATCCAACAAGTCCATCAGAAGAAGCTACAGCAGCCAGTTTCCTATTGAGACAAGCCAGCCATTTTTCATCCGCAGACCTATCTTCCATGTGCTGCCTACTCCAACCAACAAAGTGCACTGTCGTAAAATACAAAGCGTCTCAGGCTATTGTGAAATCAATTTAAGGCAACACCTCTAACTGTCACCTTGAAACCTTCAGTAGCATCCCCAAGCACCTCCAGTTGCAGTGAAATCTAGAACCTACTGTGTCACACATGGCTGACCACCTGTTGGGACACTTGCTAATTGATATGATTTCTGTCTACCAATTTAATTATCTATGTTTACAATTAACCTTCTCTGCAACATGATATCACAGAAAGTACAATGAGTACAAGCCCAACATCCCTGATGTACACATCCTACATTTCCGGTTTCCCTGAGAGTGCTGCCACAACAATTTTTTTTGGGATCAATCATTAGTGTGCTCCTCCCCATTTTGGTTGGATATAAATAGAATGTGCTAAACTTGTGAAAAAACGTGCCTAAAGATTGTTGCCTTTATCACTCCCCACAGTCAATACTCAAAGTCAATCTCTTGTCCTTGGCTTGCAAACTATTCACCAATACATTTTGTACAATATGACCTATGTTGCTTGTTTCACACCCCAAACTAATGTAGCTCCACCTTATTTTCCCTCAGCTGAGAAGATGCCGGTTGCATTACTGATTCTGTTACCGCCTTTGTGCCTGGCAGCTACAGTTCGTCAGAACCTATTAATGGCCAATTTGGAGATGGTTCAGATGAGTATCCGTATAAGGTAACGACAAGCTGATGTTTCAAACTTTGATTTATCACACAACTCAACTCATGGCACTCGATGGTACCGTGTTGTAATCGACTTACGTATGAAGGTTCGCTTCGCATCCTGGTGAAAGACACGATGTCATCGTGTGTAATGACCAAACAGCAGGAAACTACAGAATAGCTGCAGAAGCAGAGACAAAGATGCTAGTCTGGCTGCTGGTTATATGTATGCGTATATGCAATACGATAGCCACACAGAGACTTCTGTTTTAGACCACAATGGCCAACCAGTAGCAGTATCATAGGTACAGAAGAAGGAGCAAACCCCAGTCTCAACATTCCAAGCGAGACATTCGATTCGCTCTACACTACCTCTCAATATTTTCCAAAACCACCCCATTACCTGACCAACAAATCTACTTACTTCTTGAATTCAAGTACAGTCCTGCACACCCGAGTTAACGCCCCTGGTTTGCATTGGCAAGCATGATGTCTTACAAAGAAATGACTGATCCACTTCTCTATACAAAAGGAAAGTACGGAGTATAAGACAAACAAAATCTGTTGACCTTCAACCAACCGACAAATCTGAAGATTGTCCTCATCAACATCAGCAATGAATTACAACCAATACACATACATGGTCATTGATTCCACCTCATGGGCACTAGATTCAAATTCAATAACAGTACTCTGGGCAACGGCACGTCAAAGTTGAGAAACTGCCATGTTAATCAGCTAATCTATTCAAATATGAATAAAACAGGACAGCCATCATGGGTTATTGAAAAAGGATGGGGTTGCACATACAATGCGACGCTTGCAAATTTGATCATAAACAGCCTTAATCTCTATATGATAAAAATGTCGTACTCATTCCATCTCGAAGTTGGGTAGTCATTTGTTTGACAATAGATAAGCCGGGTATAGTTGGAGCGTCAAGTCACTACTGGTACCACAAAAGATGAGCGGAATGATTTGGAATTATTGGTCATGCCCAGTAAAGTGACCAATATCATAGGTGGGATGCCTTGCTGTGGAACATGCACAATGGCCGAAACAGAACAAAGAGCAACACAACCCGGTTCCATACCAACACAAACATCATCACAACTGACGTGTGCAAACAGTGGAAGCTCCACAAGAGCCACGATCCTAACACTCGTGCTACTACTGCTAGCACTATTTCTTAGCATATAAGACACAATCTAAAAAAATTATAGTTCAACAATGCACGATGCTTGTACGACAAGAGTGTCAACATGACCACCCAATTTCAAACTGCGAAATCATATTTATAATCATATTATTAATTTAGTATTTACACCAAACATTCCTGTGTGTGATACAGCAATAACAAAAAATACTAATATATTATTGTTTATATCAACAATATATAATATTACAATACGTAACCGTTCCTTCATCCGGGTATTTGCTAAGCCTTTAGACTGTACGTGTACACGTACAACTTCATACATACAAGTTTTATGCTTATCTGGGCGAAGTCCTCGCCTCTCCTGCTTGCGTGCCGTCTACTCTGTCGACGATTTCGAGTACTTGGAAATATTTCTGTTTGCTTATTCTGCGGCACTCCTGGATTCTGACTACGTCTCCGATACGACACTCTTCCATCTCGTCATGAGCAAAGAAATTCTTTTTGTGATTGTAGTACTGTCAACAGGCATGTCAGAGAGGCGAGACACTCGACAGACACGAACGCAATGAACTGCTTACCTTCTTTACTAAAGGATGCAACGCAAGTCTGTTCACGCATACTTTTGCCGTGCGCGTCATCTTCGTACCTACTACACGTCCAACAAACTGCGCCATCTTTTGCAACAAAACTCCCGTATACTAACTTACCTGTACATAATATTATGCACTCCAAGTCTACCCTGCTAAACAGACCCGTATGCACAAGGCTCTGATTTATAAATAAACCAAAAGTCTCCACGATAAGAAATCTTGATGGTAATTTTTTTAAACCGTCAAACTAGTTGACTGCATTAGTGAACGTGGTCACTATGTTTGAAGAATTGCTGCAGCTGCATCTAGAACAATATTCGATTTTTGCGTATCAGTGGCCTGAATAGGGCGCATGCGCTACACGACATTACCTCACAAAAATTAATGGAATTACAATTTAGGTGTACCCTGGCCAAAACGCTAAAATTTAATTAAACTGGTAAATGCCACCCAACTTTCTGGTTATATATATACATATTGTGTGTGTGTGTGTGTGTGTGTGTGTGTGTGTGCGTGCGCGCGCGCGCGCGCGTTCACACGTACGTGTGCATCTATTCTCAACGATACATCCCACAGACCTCATTACTCTTTCTTTAAAAATCAGATTGTCTATATATATTCTTAATGAAACCTAGACTTACGTAGCTAGCATGTAAAGCTCACTATGTCGGCGGTGTTCCATAATGATGATATGACACAAAAGGCACACTATTGCCATACCACGACGCACCATACCCGTCAAGTATACGATACTCAAACATCTGGAGCACGAGAAACAACAACAAACCAAAGAGAATGACGAGAGCAATAATCGTCTGACACCACAACCAAACACTTTTCCTCCGAACTCTTGACCTCTCTATACCATTCCTTGTTCGAGCAAACAACACAAGAAATAAAACAACTACAGGGAAGCAGACAACATAATCTTTAGACATACCGTGAAAGCTTTGCCAAACCATTAGCCCTGCAACAAAAACAAAAGCATTAATATTAATTAAAAAGTGACGGTGCAAATGACTTGGTGTGAAATCAACTGGGCATGGATGTACTGATTTCGAAGTTCAGTAGGACAAACACACAGGGCGGGGGATTACTGTAATATACTTCTACTGCTCACAAGTCTAAAAACATTTTGAGAAAATGATGGGTATGTAAGGATTAGTCTCGCGCAGGCGGGAAGGGTCTGGCTAGGGACGGGTACGTCATGTCCTACATCACATTCACAACTGTTGCAAACTGCTGCCGAGATGGATGCAACTGTTGCAAGCGATTTATAATTAGGTAAAAGATCGTGTCTACTGCTCATGAGCACCAAGAAATCACACCCAACTTGAGAACAAAGCTTTATCTTGGAAATCCATGAATCAAAATCTAAGAAAACGTCCTGTGTGAAAGCCCTTTTTTGTCTTTTAAAATGCCTCCACTGCACATGCGCACAGAGAGGCATGAAATCCAAAGTGACGCGTAGCGTACTGTACTAAGGAAGTAATTACAAGGTCTGAGTTCATAGTAAAATGGATGACAGCATTCATCTCAATATTTAGAGCCAGTCCTAACCTCCACGTGATCTAGCTCCAGTTGCGCTGACAAGGGCATAAGTTAGTGTACAATTAGTTTGTGTTGTGATTTGAACTTTTTTGCACAGGGATGATAACCAATGCTACAGTGGAGAGTTTGGAAATCTGCAAAGATTCTTGGATACAAAACTGTACGTGATGGCAGCTACACCCCCTCTGCCTCTCCAACCATCAAACGCATTGAGATACTTTCTGCTTTATCATAATTTGTTCATAAAAAGGGTATACTCAGTAACAAATCAATTTGCCTGATTCCAGAATCTTACTAAGCATTAGTAGTCTCATCTGCGTGGGCGGACAACGGGCTACTCAGCTAGTCTCAATATAATCTTTACTAGGCTTGTGCACAGCAAATGTCCTAGCATGTAGCAAAGTTGTGGAGTAAGATGGAAATACGTGCATTCTTGCCAAACTGCAATCGTCTGACATCATAATACGTCCAACAACAACAACAACACTAATCAATAGTCAGCTTTCAAAAAATGATACCATCATTCCTAATGCCTTTCATCACACCAACCCCTCTTACTAGCTCATACACGTGAAGAGGTAATTTGCTGTGTGTAAGTGCCAAAGCACTAGCCAGTGAGAGGACGAGCCCAACTTTTAGTAACAGTGTGTGTGTGTGTGTGTGTGTGTGTGTGTGTGTGTGTGTGTGTGTGTGTGTGTGTGTGTGTGTGTGTACGTACAAACAAGCAACATACCGTTCGTCCAGTGCCTTGATGTCATTTTCACACTTGTGAACATCCACTCTTAGTTTGTCTAGTCTAAGTGTAGCCTCGGTGAGATCTTGTTCATTTCTACTACACAGCAAGACACCATGATGTTGATATCCAAAGTATGACAAAATAGGAACAGCTGTTAACCGGTTTACCTAGCAGTGGATGGACCTATTTCTGAAGTTTGTGCTAAAAAGATGGTAACAAAGTGATATAAACAAGAATACACACACACACACACACACACACACACACACACACACACACACACACACAAACAAACAAACAAACAAACTAAACACACAAACACAAACACAAAAACATGCCAACAAATAGACACAAACAAACATACAAAAAACACACAAAACCACACACAAACACACACCAAATACACACACACCACATACACACACAAAAACACAAATAAACAAACAAACACACCCACATATCAAACACACACACACACACACACACACACACACACAAAACAGCAATAAATAAACAAACAAACAAACAACACAAGTCTTACATGGTTGACTTGTCATTTCTTCTTTGCCATTCCTATACGAACCAACTCCTCGATAAGTAACAGAACCATAATAGAGTACATGTAGTAAAGAAGCTTACCAGAGCTCTTCTGAAACTTTTGCTACTTCGGCTTGTAGGCACTTTACATATCTAAAGACAGTTTCAAATCTAGATGTCAACCGTTCTTCCTGCCAATTAACACACAAAAAAAGAACAATTAGCAACCTACCCTGAACCGTCTCTACATTTAGACATAAATCATTCTGATTCCAACTATACATTCCAAACATTCTTTGTCTGTCTGTCTGCCAATCTGTCCATCCATCTGTATGTTTGTCTATTCCATCTGTCTGTTTGTCTATATAGCTCTCTGTCTGGCTGTCTATCTGTCCCTCCATCTGACTATCTGTTGATATCTATCTGTCCTATCTCTCTGTCTGTTGATATCTATCTGTCCATCCATCTGCCTATCTGTCTGTTTGTTTGTCTGTCTGCCTGTCCATCTGTTTGTCCGTCCCTCCATCTGTGTCAGTGTGTCTGTTCATCTGTCCTTCTGTCTGTCCGTCCCTTCATCTGTCTTCTGTTCATCTGTCTATCCATCCATCCATCTGTCTTCTGTTCAACTGTCCATCCACCCCTCTCTGTTTGTCAGCCTGTCTGTCCACCTGTCTGTCTGTCTGTCAACCTGCATGTCTGTTTGTCTGTCCATCCCTTTGTCTGTTTGTCTCTCCCTCTCCCTCTCCCCTCCCTCTCCCCTCCCTCCCTCTCCCCTCCTCTCCCTCTCCCCTCCTCTCCCTCCCTCCCTCTCCCTCCCTCCCTCTCCCCCTCCCTCCCTCCCTCTCTGTCCCCATCTGTCTTACTTTTACAAAATTTCTAGCAGATGTACACAAGTAGAGTCTAAAGGAGAATAAAATATCTGTCCATCTGTCTGTTTGTCTGTCGATCTGTCTGTTTGTCCATCTGTCAGTCTGTCCATCCACCCATGCATGTGTACGTTTCCCTTTAGTATTCATCTGTCTGTCTGCCTACCTGCCGCTGTCTCATTTGATAAACACGTGTAAACACCAAACCTGCTTCAATGCCGAATGTGCCGCCGCCTTTTGTGACAACCGGGCCACAACGTTCTTCACGACATCACACCGAGTAGTCAGCTTACCACAGAGCTCCTGACAAACCATTACACCTCACACACACACAACACAACAGCACATAACCAAATGGCCTGACCCTTTCCTCTTTCGCTATGGCAGAAGCTTTGTATTCCTAACAGCACAATAAACACAAACACGATGACATCTCAACTGACACAATCAACTCTTACAGTTCTCTTACTGTAACAGTCTGTTGTATGTCCTCAAGCTCTCGTCTGAAATCGGCATCAGTAGATTGATACGCCTGACGCTGGTAAAGCACACAAAATGAACAACACAGACATACATAACTAGACTGGTTTTCGTGTGTGTGTGTGTGTGTGTGTGTGTGTGTGTGTGTGTGTGTCGGTGTGTGTGTGTGTGTGTCGGTGTGTGTGTGTGTGTGTCGGTGTGTGTGTGTGTGTGTGTGTGTGTGTGTGTGTGTGTGTGTGTGCGCACGTCAATAAACTATTCCACTATACTTCTAACTCACCTGCTGATGAACCCTTTGTCGCAGCGTTGCCTTCTCCGACAAATACTGACTCAAAACAAACTCAAAATGTTTCTATCAATGCAAGCAATGACACACGATAACAAACAAAAAACCAAACAACAAGAACACATACAGCATGCATAGACAATGATGAATCCATTTCTCCTGATGACGACGGACTAACAGGTCGAGACCGAACGTCCGTGTCTTCAATATCCCAGTGATCGATGTCATGCCAGGCTGACTTCATCAATTCGTTCTCCAATAACGAATCAGTTTGACAACTGACAGCCTCTTGAACGGAAGCCTGACTGCCGTCGTTGTCGTCAGGCATAACATCGCTCTTAAAAAGCAACCAGCGTTCATGTTTTCAATGGTGTGTTTATTGTGAACGGTTTCATACCAAATCAAGAATACGACTTTGCTGACGGGAGATCTCACTTCGTAACAACTGTAGCTCTTGCACAAGCAGCTCTTTGACTTGGTAACAAGTGACAACCTGTTCGGCATAACTCAGATCCTACACACAACAGACTTCAACTACAAAATTAATGCACACACACACACACACACACACACACACACACACACACACACACACAAACACACAGACAGACAAACTAACAGACAAACTAACAGACACACACAGAGACATACATACATATAAACAAACACACACACACACACACACACACACACACACACACACACACACACACACACACTCACAGACAGACACACACATACACACACACACACACACACACACACACACACACACACACACACACACACAGACAAACAAATGGACACACACACACACACACAGACAAACAAATGGACACACACACACACAGATAAACAAACAAATGGACACACACACACATACGATCGTCAATTCTAAATTCCAACATTACATTGTAGATACAAATGTACACACCAGTGGTGGAGCTGCTCTGTCTCTTCCACTCTCCATTAGAACCTGCCAAAGTTGATAAAGTTCTTTCCCGTGATTCTGACCCGACAGCTCCAGTGCATCCTACCAAATACACAAACAAACAGTGCAAGTAACAAACGAGTCTACAATTTTGGTCGGTATTCATTAAGCAACTGAGCAACCTCTAGTTCAGTAATTCGTGTCTGATCCCAATTCTGTTTCTTCTTCAGCGTTTCGTTTTCATCTCTCAAAGATGCAACGCTATCTACAAACCCACAATAACAACACATTACCGCAACTTAGTAGCTTATTAGTCTATTATAAGCTCGCTTAAAACACCCAAGTCCATTCCAACTATAGGTGCAGTGTGGGAAAATTCCCAGATCATGAGATTCCGAGTACTTATATAAACATGATCCTGATATCGCCAAAACGCGCATGAGGAGATGGAAACATACTAAGTGGAAACATTGGTGTATCATATAGTCTAAATGATGCTCAGATATGTTAGAATCAGCAGCTTCCAGAGCATTATGTATGTAAACTCCACCCAGTCTGACATGGCCCATCCTATTCTAGCAAAACTGGTAGATTATATCACACTAACTGAAATCCTAAGAAATGTGAGACAGTCAATTAGTAGTTGTCAGACATTTTGAGAGTCATAAGCAAAGAACTTCTCGCTTCAGGATCTCAAGGAGACATCCGTATCTACTTTTGTCAGAGACATTTCTGCAGCTATTCTACAGTGTATTCATTTGAGGACCTTTCTACAAACAGATAGAATGGAAAGACCCACTACCGTGTTCAATTTGGCAGCATTCTTTTTTCTGGATAGAATCCAAACCCTTTCCGGAAAGGGGTAGACTGAAACGGTATTATGCTGTCCGATCGGCAACTTTTCTGTTTCCAAAAGGATAGAACAGATAGACTTTCCAACCTATCCCACCATCAGTACAGGATAGCGAGAACAGCAAAAGCACCTAGACATGTAAAACTTGCATCTCTACTAGCGTTACCTTCCAAATCAACGCGCTCGCTTACCCTAGCATTTCCAGACCACTATATGTGCATATTTTTGATTGCCCACACAAAAGTCTCGAAGAATTGCAGCTGATTTTTCATGTTCGGCAAAACAAACTCCCATGAGTTAGTAGACATTCTAACAGGTGGAAAAGTACATGAAACGGCTATGACAAAGAATACGTACACCTAGGGTGATTCTGACTTAAAGGCACTGATTTTCTCTATACAGCGAATTTGCTGAAAATTCAGAAATCCATCTTTCAAAAAGAAAAGATATGGGAGTCAGCGATTGCATGAAAGCATGAGATTCCATTCTATTACTGCTCTACCATATCGTAATTGTTTGTGTTCTCTACAGTCAATAATTTTAAATTTTCTATTTAGAAAGATGCTACGCATGCACGTAGTTCTGTTACTGCCCCATCTATCTCGTTTCGGAAAGGTTGTGTTCAATTGGTAACGGTGCCCTGTCTCTTTCCACTCTATCCAACCTAGGCTTTTCCAGAAAAAGGTAGTCCCAAACATATACGCCCCTAGAATGTCATCACGAGCTTGTAAGCGAGTGCTTATATCAGTGCAGGATATAACAACTCGTGGTTGATTGGACATCCACAGAAAATTATCGAACATCCTAATTTGGCTTGCAGTAGCAGCATATTATTAATTCTTCATTTACTCTTTGATAAATCTAAATATTTATGAGTATAAAGTACGAGTGCATATTTCCATAAAAGTGGCTGTAAACAATATGTGTGTAGCAAGCACAAATGTTGCAAATAAGGAACACGCAGAAGCGCTGTCAATATGTTACATATTTTCTGCAGTTCCCTATAAGCGTTAAGCTACACTTAGAATAAGCCAATGTTTGAGAGTCGCGACTATTGTCTATTCCCGTAGGTGTGAACTCGGAAGTGAGTAATGAAGTACAGGTTACACCAGGTGTGCTCATTAGAGCACTAAGAGCTACTCCAGTTGGACCATGTTACACCAATTATCTTAAATGGTTCCAGTTGCTGATTGGTTGGTCTTACAAGATAATTGGACAATAACCATTGCTCCACCCATTTGTCTTTGATATGCAAAAGCATTATCCTTCCGTTTCCTTTGTAGGAAAGGCTTAGATAATTTGATAAACAGAAATGGCAGACCTAGCGGTTTCTAACGATACTGAAATCATCGCGAAAGGCCAAAAATCAGTGGAGATATTGATGATTTTCAAAGTTCACACTTATGGGGAACAGACAGTAGTGGTGTCATATACTTGAACACACACACACACACACACACACACACACACACACACACACACACACACACACACACACACACACACACACACACACACCACACACAATTATCTGCACTATTAGACATGATCGAAATGGTCGCCCTTGCTGTTTGCCTGGACAGATGCCCAAACCCTTTGGTAAGTACGGTCAGTCAGACATGACTACAATTTGGTATCCTGCACTGTGTAACATTGTGTTTAGCAGATGTCATCAAGTAGTTACGCTAATTCAATTTCCTATTTTTCCACTATGCAACCCAACCTGACAAACTCCTACCCATAATTCTCATAATGAACCTACTGTTAGCATGAATGTTTAGTTAAGAGTTACCACAGAATACGATGCATTCTGGAAACAGAAAACTCACCGTCAACCGTGCTGTGTTTATCCTCTACGTCTTGCAAAGAGCTGGACGAACACACAGTTATAACAATTATGTCGACTTTAATATTACATTGTGTATACATCCACCTTTGAAGTCCACGAATACGTTGCTCCAGTGACGTGCGCTGTTCATTCTTCACACATAAACTATGTCACACACACACACACACACACACACACACACACACACACATGCACACACACACACACACACACACACACACACACACACACAAGAACGACCTACAATACACATCGTACCCATTCCTCAGACGAAACGACCAACGATTGGTTCTCGTCTCTGTTATACAGCAACCATTACCAATCGATATTGATATCAAACATCAGAACAACAAGTACCACCTCAATTGATCCAATTCCCGTTTCATGTCGTTCATCTGATAATCCAATACAGAAAAAATTATAGAAAACAGCGAACACTGATTAGCACACAAAAGGTACCTCTCGCTGCATGTTTTGTGCCCTAAATTGCTCACCAACCAACTTGCCCTTGAAATCGGCAATCCTACCAACAACACCAAGTCAACACTAACTTCCAGCATATCATGTCGGATACTAACTTACCAAGCAATTACGTAAACAATCTGATAGAAAACGGCACATAATACTATAGCCTTGTGACTATGGTCATGCTATTGTTCGATTCAGTGAAATGCTGGTGATATGTAAGTTACTAACTGTGGGTGATGCTTTGATGCACTTGATCACACGCTTACTCTTTGCTTCTTGCTTCGGCGTCTATGACGTATCCCTCTAGACGTTCTACAGCATCATTGCGTTCTCTGATTAGCTCCTGCTTCTCACCTAACATGCAAGTAACCGATAAGGTGAACACACAAATTTTGTAATGAATGACAAACAAGCATGAACGGACGGACACACACACACACACACACACACACACACACACAGCAAATTCTCACTTTTATATCTACTAACAAGGCTGTGCAGCTTTTTGTTCCTGAGCAGACACAACAAACTACATAAATCCCTGCTTTCACACACCAACATAAAACTCCATACTTCCTCTCTGCGTTCTGTTTGGAAGCAATCAATTGAGTGAGTTTATGCTTGAATGATGTCTCGTCCTCTTCCAACTCTGTTCGAACGCTCTACACATCGGCTTTGTAACAAAACTGACATGTCATTGGTATGACACACACACACACACACACACACACACACACACACACACACACACACACACACACACACACACACACACACACACACACACACCCCACCTCATCACGTGTATAGCGACTTGGATCAAGAGCCGTTAACTCTGTAATCTGCTGCAACGCTAACTCATGTTTCTGACGAAACTGTGCATGCTTAATGATCCAAACATGACCAATCAATAGAGATACAATTCATTCATTCATTTTGAAGTGACTCACAGCTTGCGAAGCAACCAGGCTAAAATGATCAAGTGACGACGACAAAGATGGGTCTCCTTCCAGAGAGTTGTAATTCTCCTTCAAGCTATCATGAGATTTAGACACATCATCAGCCATCTCACCAGTCGCCTACAGACAACACAAAACCATAAACTACAGTCATACACGCCTAACTGGAGTCCATGTCTACATGTCCCGTAATCTCATGTTGAAGAGAAGACACTTTCATTGGTGTACTGGAGAAGACTGGCGATGCAGAAGACACACCACTCATGGGTTGTTGAGCTTCTAACATACCGTTTAATCTAAACAGCCAGTAAAGCTATTGATGTGCTAGAAAGATAGAATAATACAGACAGGGCAGACAAAACAGGAAAGAAACACAAAGAGACAACAGGCTCACAGACAGGCCGATACTCATCGGTCTCTGACTCCCTCAAATAACCTTTCGTTTTCTTGTTTGATCTCCATCAACTCCTGCTCTACCTCTTCTCTATCCTTCACGGCTGCCTACACAATCAGAAACAGTCGGCATCGTCTCCCACGGCTTACAAACATACCGAGTCTACCTCCTTATCCGCCTTCAGTTCGTCAACCAATCTGAGGAGCTCCTCCGTGCTACAAAGAGAGTTGTCTAAGAAATACGAGCTTCCATCTCCATCCCCTGATAACTACAAGAGAAATACAACAACAACAGATCGCACACACAACAATACAGTTCGTTACAAACTCGAGTTCTCAAGCTGTCCAATTGATTCGTAAGAGCTTTGTTGGCCTCTTCTAACGCCTCCAGCTCCGTACTTCGTTGGGAAAGCTAATAACCAACAACAGACCATATTAACTGAGAGCTACAAGACATAGGAACAGGATTTCAAAAAGTCACGTGACTTGCAAGGAGCAGTATCAAAATGACCATATTTCGAGTGTCACACTTCAGGAATGTATGGTATGCAAGCGAGTGACCAATCATGACACATCATGCTTTGTAAGTAGCAACGAAAGGCAATACAATGACCGGGCAGCATCACTAAGCTCTGTCCGGCACAGAGAAAATCAGCCAGAAAGACATCAATTTTGATCAGAAACGTATGTACCATTGTGGGTAGGAATCATACATCTCTACAGTAACTTACGGATCTCTACTAGACAAATCTACTGTCTAGACGACAGCACACATTTCAATCAATTCAACTCAACTCTACTCCAGATAGAAGCTACTCCCAAAGAGTACTGCTTTGTAGCTTCATTTGAAGTGACGCTCGACAGAGGCTCACGTATTACTAGTTAGTGTATAAACAATAAACATGGACTGAACCTACTTGTTCCTTTGAGTCGGCAATGGTCGTTTCCAGTAACGCTCGCGTCTGTTCCTGTCACATACGCTCGTCTCAACCACAACGTACCGAGTCGACGACATAAAACTCACCAAGTCGACGTTCTTTTGAGCCAGTTGAGTGACTTTCCGGTTTTGAAGCTCTTTCGACGACTGCACGTCGTTCAGGTTTTGTTTCACTCTACTGACCTCTAACTGGTAGCTGAAGAAACAAACTTGCTTGACATTTGATCGACTTTTGTACAAACCCGCAAGCATCTTGCCTTCTCAACTGCTGTTTATGTTCGGCTATCGCCTCGTTTAGTTGAGATGTTGTCTCTTCGGCTACATCAAGCTATCACACATAACGATTACCGACTTGAATTAATGTCGAGTATACCTTGATGCAGCTAATTTACAAGCAACAATCGTTGCCCAGTCTGACACATTTAATAAACAATATAGTGTCATGTGTTTGTATACATTCATTCACATTTATGTCTGCATGCACTTGCACACGTGTGATCTTACTGTACTCGCTTGATTATTACCCCAGGGCTCAAGTAAGCCCCAGCCTCTACTTTGTCCAAAGCTCTAAGATTTCACACCTCTTAGTCCTGTAATTAGTGCCAATTGACACTTTACCACAGTGACTGTTTGCTAGATTTGTGCCTGTAGAAATGCTGACATTCTTCAACTTGTGCATGCCTGTCGACCAAGTGTTGAACTTGAAGGTTCGATGACTCAGATACAATATAGAAGATTATGTTTCTATAGTTTAGGTAGTGGAGTGGTTTGAAGCTAGCAACATGCTGTTTAAGTTAAAAAAATCACTCACTTCCACCACTAAACAACTTTAGGTGTTACACAAAGAAAGACTTCAACAACTTATCATACATGTTTCAGTGTACAAACATCAGCACAACAAACCTGCTTTAATAAGTCTTCCTTCTCTTTCATTAGTTTCTGAATTTGACCTCGTTGCTCCGCAACAGTTGTCACCAGCTCAGACTGATCTCTAACCAACAACCCAAGACTACTGCGTGCATGCCTGTGTGTGTGTGTGTGTGTGTGTGTGTGTGTGTGTGTGTGTGTGTGTGTGTGTGTGTGTGTGTGTGTGTCTGTGAATGTAAAAGCTCAATATGTCAGTCACATACAAATTCCTGGAAGACGTGTCGCCTCCATAACCCTCAATACTATGTGTACTCAGAATTGATGATTGACCATCCACTAACACCCAAAAGAGCAACCTTGAATGAGACAAACTACAGCACATAAACAGACTGTAAAACTGACAGAAGTCGTCGCCTGCTGGGTTAGGACTGTATCTCAATGCTGACAAATCAGGCATACGATCTCGTTCAGGACTACTCCTGTGCAATACAACCAACACATTACAATTGCATTAAACTTTAGTTTGGCTAACAAATTCTGTCACCTTTCTTGTTGTAAACTCCTTACCCAACTTGATATCCCTCTCTCATACATTTCATAGTCTATCTCGGGATCACTACCATCTGGGTCTAGTAAGGTGCGTAAATGTTGAAGATTTGTTGCACTCGTCTGCAAAACACAACACAATAATGATAGTCTATTGACGTGTGTGTGATTGTGTGTGTGTGTGTGTGTGTGTGTGTGTGTGTGTGATTGTGTGTGTGTGTGTGTGTGTGTGTGTGTGTGTGTGTGTGTGTGTGTGTGTTTGTGTGTATGCGTGTGGTATGTGTGCACATGTGTGCCATTACATTAGCCCAATCTCTTTATCAGTGAAAGGTAACTGCAACGCAAATATCCAGAATTCTTTTATGTTGGAAATCGATAGTTCTAGTTGCATACATGACAAGAAAAACAGTTTTAGATTTTAAGTTAGTCTTCGCCGAGAAATAGCAAGTCAAAGTTGCTTCCAGTTCTTCAAGTTCCGGTAACACGTTACAATGGGCGTGGTGTAGTGTGACGTCACAGAGGGGAGACGCGTGTGCCTCTGTATAGTCAGCGGCCTGTAAAAATGACTACATCTTCATATCCAAGGCAACACTGCTCCAGTAGAGCCGACAGCAGCAACCGTTACTCTTCTGGCAAATGCCAATATATTGACAGGACACTACCCCGAGCCAAGAAAACCATTTCTGCATAACCCAAACAGTGAAGACAATCATTCAGACAGTATTATATGTGTAGTCTCGCATAGCCAGACCCCTTTCCGCCGCGTCATCTTTCCGGGCAAAATGGGGTCTGGTGAACAGCCTTTGATGTCGTGGTGTGCCGCGTAGCCAGAAATCGGCTATCTAAAGACTGGATTTGGTTTCTTAAACACTTCACTAAAGACCAGACTGGTATGCAATCAGTGCAATCCTATCTCATTAACTTCTCTTGTTTCATAGAGAACAACTCGAACATTACAGCTAGAGTCGTTGCTGTTTGTGAAATCTGCATGTAAACAGCAGCAATTAAATGCGGCCGTGGGAACGTTGACGTCGGCAGGATATAGGCTTCCATCTCCTATGCAATCTGTCATGATCGACGTCGTACGTAGCGTTTGTGCGCTTGTGTCACAACAGAGACTGAATGCGAACATACTCGATGTAAAGCAATGCACAAAACACGTGAGATGATTACCCAAACACAGAAAGATGACTCATCTTGTTTTGATAACGTCAGCTCCAAGCCCTTCAGTACCAGATCATATCGCTTACTCTGGACTGTCCGCGGTCACTTTAGACGTCAAAACAGCAAACGGCATCGAGTACGTTCGCATCCATTCAGTGAATCGCATTCAGTCACCATTGCGACACAAGCGCACAACGCTAGATGTACGATGTCGAGCCTGCCGACATCAACGTTCCCGCAGCCATATTTAATATTTAATTGCTGCTGTAGACATGCAGATTTCACAAATAGCAACGACTCTAGCTGTAGTGTTTGAGTTGTTCTCTACAAAACAAAGAGAAGCAAATAATGAGATAGGATAGCAGTGCGTGCATACCAGTCTGGTCTTTAGTGAAGCGTTTAAGAAACCAAATCCGGTCTTTAGATAGCCGATTTCTGGCTGAGGTACACAGCGACATCAAAGGCTGTTCACTAGACCCCATTTCGCCCGGAAGGATGACGTGGCAAAAGGGGTCTGGCTACGCGAGACTATTGTATGTGCATCCATATCCGCAAATACATTTTGGCAACAAAAGATAGTAGGCGATTTCAGTTAGTAAATTACTATATTATTGTTAATCAATAAATTCTTGTAAGCTATTTAATTTTGTAAATTTTGTAAACTGCAAAGAATTTAAAACACCCTAAAATGACTGATCATTAGCAGTAACTTTTGTCTAATTAAAGACAGGCATCAGTTTTAGCCATCACACCCAAGAACATAATTTATAATGTTGACAAAATTAATTGGTGATAGAGTAGCTGGGCCTTATTTCATATGCACTCGTCTGTTATGCATAAACCGTCGATATGGACAAACCATGGATGCGTAGTTTTCCAGGTAATTTTAGGGTTAGGGGTATTGTTAGGGTTAGGTGTTTGTGGTTTGTATTGGTGATCCATGGATTGTGCCTGGGCTTTGCACACAACATGTACATTACCTGCAACCCATCCAATTAATTAAGTTAATTAATTAATCCTCATTATCATGGTGTGCATTAACTTTAAACAAGTTTGCTCTCATACAACAACAACGGGTCACATCCAACAGTCTAAAGTGCTACATCATCACTAGATGCTACTGAACCACCCCACACAAACAATCCACAACAACATCCCAAATTCAAGTGCCAGTCTTTTAGTTTTGGACACATTCAAGAGCTGGAGACATGTTGAGGCCTGTAAACGAGCCTCTGGAGACGTCTTATTAACAAACGTGATCTGTTAGTCGTTTGCCTGATGACCAATAGACATTGAGCATCTACTGTACACCCCACAAGATGGTACAGCCATTGCACCAGCTTGTGGCCTTTCCAACGCCTGTCACACACACACCTCACATGCAACTCTCTACATTGTATGACACTGCAATCAGCACCTCAGATTGGCGCATCAACGCGCCTCTGCAATACAGTCAACAGCAGACTGACCTGCAGCCTTACCCGCCCACGCATTAGAAACACACTTATACGGTAATCGAATTCTACGACCGTTGGACTAGCCTACGGTAGTACATTCTTACATCGGCCGGCTGTGTCGTTCGATGAAGATACTCGATAATATTCGACACGCGCACTCGTCCTCTCTGCTCTTCGTCACAGGTCTGAAACAGAGTGGCAAATATGTCGCCTTCGTTCATTTCGCCGGCACTCTCAACTCTCCACGTAGCGACGAAGTTGAGCAAAACAAAGAGAATGCGTTAGAGTCTTGATTGAACCGAATTTTCATTCAGTTGGCGTACAGAGATGTGGTGTGACCTCGTCACAAGTAGAGACGCGCAAAGTAGACGTGACAAAACGTCAACGCTATGTGGAGACCTGTAGTCCGGGTTGACTAGCTGTAATTGACTTCACGTCCCTTGATTGATTCAGTCGCAGATGTTGGGCCGCGACCGTTGTTGCGCATGCGTGTTAAATGAATACCCGGATAAAAATTAACGCCCTGTGACACTGGCCTCGGCTTCCCAGACCTCTGTAGCGCCGATTCAAAATCGTCCTGCACGCTGGTCTGGGATGGTACCGCCTCTTCTCAATATATTGCGGTTGGTCCTAGGACCAGCAGCAGTGTTCAGTTTCCTAGTGCATACCTTCCCAATTACAGCTGTAATCAACGAAGACATCTCATCCGTATCTGCTGTCTACCAAAGACTACACTGTATACAAACGACAACTTGTAGTGCGCTCTTCACGCAAACTCACGTTCCTACACGTCGTGGTTTGTATTCTGCGCTTGTCAACGGCAGTCACTGCGCCTGTCAACGGCAGTAACGACACCTAGTAAAGCCGTTTGTTCGAACCGATGCTTACTAGCCAGCCAGCTGCATGCTCAACAACTTCATGATCACGTCTACTAGACGAAGTCTTGCAGAGAATTCACGGCGAAGTTTTGTCGCGATTTCGCGGCAAGTCACATCGAATCTGGACGATCGAGTCATAGCGGATGCGCGCATCGCGAATTTTCAGCGCGAATTCGCGGCTCCGCGCGCGACATGCAGCTGCTCCCAGCGGATTCACGGCGATCAGACACATGCCGATCGCGTCCGCGGCACCACTAGTAAAAGAAAGTGTTTCCTAGCGTCCCGTTCGCGTTCCCTACTAACACACAAATGATAAAACCGTAGCCACTGTAAACACAAAGGTATCCGTGCAGCAGGATGCGACACGATGTTCTAGCGGGACATGTCTTCGTCGTTCTTGTATTACGGCCGTAATTGGAAAGGTATGCATTTATGAAACTGAACACTAATGCTGGTCCTAGGACCAACCGCAATATATTGAGAAGAGGCGGTACCATCCCAGACCCGTGGAGGACGATTTAGAATCGGCGCTACACGGGTCTGGGAGGCCGAGGCTACCTCTTACACACTCCCTCGTGATATATTACACGTAAAATTCATAATAAAAATGGTATAAAAAATTTTATATTGCTGCAACAGCAAGTACTTTTATATACAACTTTCAACTGTTTATAATTATATATACATTAAAAAACTTAGCTCTGGAATTGCTGATAGATTTTTATGCTTCCAGACAAAAAAATTAGCTCTTAAGTATAAATTTAATAAGTAACCATTTAAATTATGTTAAAACTGCAAAAATATAAAATTTAAATTAAATAATAAAAGTCAGCCACAGCCTGACATGTATTAGAAAGCACTAATTCTTTTAATTTTGCGGGAAGGCTAGAAATAAAATCCAGGAAGAGGTAGAGCTTGATTAATTAGTTAATTAGAACCGACTGCGCAGAATTCGTCTAATTATTATATAATTATCTAGTTATATAAATATAACTTATATAGGCTTGTTTGAGGGAGCTCATTCGCTATAGAAACGCGAGGTGTCACGCTCCTGCCTTGCAATCTTCAAAACTTTTTCTCTGAAAAAAGAAATAGATGTAGGAGTTGTCTAAAAAGTAATAAAAACAAGATTTAGATAATATGAACCAAAGCCAACCCACTAAATGTAAAATGTAGGGAATGTGGTTGGAAGGATTCACTAATGATGTCTGGCTTTGGTTCATATTATCTAAATGTTGTTTCTATTACTTTTTATACAATCTCTACATTTATTTATTTCTTCAGAGAAAAAGTTTTTAAAATTCCAGTTTGGTGAGTTTTAGGAGTGCGAAAGCACAACCTACTCCATTAATTAAGCGAACATTCTATAGCGTAATGAAAATACACATTTCCTAGATCATGCTTGGTATACATGTCTAGTCACACATCTCGAGCATGGGGATCTTACCTAGACAGTGTTCTCTACTTGCAAAATATGCAAACAAGCTGTGCAGTGTTCGTGTCTAGGTAATCATGCAGACGTTACATTTAGTTGCAATTATAACTTAACACTAATAAATGAAGCTGTGTTCTACTCAGTTGAGAGCTATGAGCTTAGGTGCATGTATGTTGTTGTGTGTGTGTGTGTGTGTGTGTGTGTGTGTGTGTGTGTGTGTGTGTGTGTGTGTGTGTGTGTGTACGTGTGTGTGTGTGTGTGTGTGTGTGTGTGTGTGTGTGTGTGTGCGTGTGCGTGTGTGTGTGTGTGTGTGTGTGTGTGTGTGTGTGTCGGCGGGGAAGGGTGTGGCTACTACAGACTAATTTATAGGCTTAGTACGCCTGACAGGCCGGCCCACTGGGTTAGCTTGTACTTGTACTGTACCATTTGAACACGTCAGGGTACGACATGACAACCATGAAATGTCAGTTTCAAAAGCGTCAGCTTCTTCTTCGTCATCATTGTGTCGGTGTCATTGGACGCTACACCCACACGCCGACATTTGAGCACGTGCACGTGACCGCAAGCGCGTACGTACTCTAATTAAGCGTGCTAAGCGTCTTGAACAAAACCTCTACACGAGACCGGCTTCTACGCACGAGGTCTTTGATTTGCGGCCTAGAGAAGTCGGCCTGCAGACACGACGATACGGTAGTTTTAGTCAACTCACTTTGTGCGCAAAATTTCATCGTCTAGGCCACACCTAAAGCTGCAAACAAACGTCACATCTAACGTCGACATTTTGTGATGGAAGTTAGCCGAATTTGCTTTTGCCTTCTGCTTGAGAGCGTTGGTGTTCCAATTACGGAAAGAAGAGGTTTATCGCGTCTGCGACTGCGATGACGTTCAACGTCACTAAATCTTTGGTAATACGCACTTCCGTTTGCTAGTGCTATTCAAAAGCGCGATTCTTTGCCTAACTGTAGGCTTTAACTAGGCTTTTTCAACCACAGCACGTGTCAAGAACTCTTGTCCGTACCTATAGACAACGTACATTACAGGGTAGCAGGAGCTTGTTTGCCTGGTTATGTTACAACAATTACGTGTAACGTAAGTAGAGTAGTAGACTCAAATCCATTCTACAAATCTTTTTTCTTAAATGTTTCTTTTTTCTATCATCAAAAGAATACAGGTCGGCTTAGTTTACGTCGTTACCCAAGGTTTTAACTTTAGATATGCCGTAGTCAAAGAGATAATTATGCGTGACGAAAAAGAAGAAGAAGAAGAAGAAGAAGAAGAAGAAGAAGAAGAAGAAGAAGAAGGAGAAGGAAGACAAAATCCAGCGAAAATTCCAACTTTGACGAGCGTTTTTTTAGTTCTGAAGACAAGCTGAGATCAATTCAAAAGTAGTCAAGCGTAGTCGAACTTGTAAGCTTTTCTATCTGTCGTTTTTCAAGATATTTAGCCGCTTTGTAAGGTGATTTCTGAGGTCTTAAATATGATCACGCCCACACAACCTTGTCAATCCCTACATAGAGGATACTACCGTCTGTGATATGCTTTGATTAGAAGTCTAAAATTATGTAACCTGACTAATCACGCCCATTAGCGTGCGTTAGGCCAGTAAATTTGCTTTCATCTGACGGTGATCAAAACCATATACCGAATTGTTTTCATTACTGAAGAGCCATTTGAAGTGGCAATTAATTTAGGCTGTAGCTAATTACAGCGCCTTTTAGACACTAAATTATTTCATTGCAAAACAAGTAACAGCAGGCTTTGATTGATTGCTCTAAATTGCGCCTCACCACTGTATCCTGTGACGTTCTAGGGTAATTGGGGAACAGCTGTATTTGAAGATTTGCAAAGCACTAGCATGTTTCCCTTTTTCTTGTGTAGTGCAGGGATTTTCCTAAGCAACCCTCGATATACGGTGTGTGTGTGTGTGTGTGTGTGTGTGTGTGTGTGTGTGTGTGTGTGTGTGTGTGTGTGTGTGTGTGTGTGTGTGTGTGTGTGTGTGTGTGTGTGATTGTGTGTATGTGTGTGTGTGTGTGTGTGTGTGTGCGTGTGTGTGTGTGGGTATGTATGTATGTATGTATGTATGGCACTCTTGGTCTCTTTTACGTACACTTACTTGTCGCTGTGGCTGGAACGTGTTTCAGAACTTTCACACGTGACTAGTATATATTACTAAGTCTCGTGATCTCTACATATATAGACGTTCAACGGCGCCTCTTTGGCTTTGGTTGCTCTATTTGTACTTGATTCAGGTTTCTCGCGTAATTGATAACATTGTCCAAAGTGCTAGATGCCACCTCTACTTGTACCATGAGTGAAGAGTCTTGCAGTGAACAGCCTGTAGACACTGTTGCATTGGAAGCTGCTGTCAGCGTATCTCCTAGCATTTCAGTGTCCGGTAAGTGTAAAGCAACGCAGATCACACGGGAACTGGTCGTAAGCCAGACAAGACACTGTATTGCGATGGTCTCTAACCCGTGACCTTCGGACTACTGTACCCCAAAACCCCGTATGTAACCCTTACTGTAAAGTCACTACTATTAGTAATTACCATTTGTTACATCTCCCTCTTTAAGAACTAAGGTCGCGAAAACAACAACAAAAGGAACACAACAAACTACTAGCTTAATTAATCAAACGACGGTCTGCTCACTGATCTATTTGTTAGACATACTCAGTTCGCCAAGCAGGTGGGTGGACTTCCCTTCCATATCTTGTCACCGTGGTGTTTGCTGGAGGTGCTGTCACCGGCACTGGCTGGATTTCCTGATGTGGGTCTGCTGCAGGTACGTCGTCTTCCTCTCCGTCATTCTCATCATCCTCATCTGGGGGGTTCCGTCTGGGATCGCCGTTCGCCCGCTTGCGTAGCTGGTGCCTGTTTCGCCTCAAAACCACGCCTGTGTTTGTCTTTACCTGATAAGACCGATCATGTACCTTACTCTGTACAATAGCTGGTATTAGCCACTTTTGGGAGCTCATGTCCCACACCAAAACGGGATCTCCCTGTTTTAAGGGCAGAAGTGCCTTGGCTCCATGTCGCCGGTCATAGTACCCTGCCTGTTGGCGTTTTCTTTTCTCGTCACAGGCTTCTATGGTAGGTCTGGGGACCAACTCCGGCTGTAAAACAGAAGGCCAAGAGGGTAATGTAGTGCGAAGTCGTCGGCCCATTAGGAGGTGCGCTGGAGCTAACGAAGTGGTATCGTGTGGGGTAGCCCGGTATGCCAATAGCGCCAGGTAAAAATCCTCTCCCGAATCTCTCGACTTTGCGAGGAGATCTTTGACAGTGTGGACAGCCCTTTCTACTAGTCCGTTACCCTGTGGGTGTAGCGGAGAAGAAGTAGTGTGCTGAAAGCCATACTTATGGGCAAATTGCCTGAATTCTCTACTGGCGAACTGCGGACCGTTATCACTGTGTAACCTATTCGGAATACCGTGGCAAGCAAACATTTGCTTCAGGGCCTTGATAGTACTTTGGCACTGCAGGCTGGCCAATTTGTGAACTTCCGGAAATCTGGAATAATGGTCCACTACTAGTAAATAGTGTGCTTCTCGCCACTGGAACAGGTCAGCAGAGACGCTCTGCCAAGGTCGCTCAGGCAGTGGTGAAGAGCATAATGGCTCCTTTCGCTGTTGGTTTCGATACTTTGCGCATATTTCACAATTGGCCACCATCGTCTCCAACTGGGTATTCATGCCTGGCCACCAGACTACCTCTCTCGCCCGGTGTTTGGTTTTGCAAACACCCAAATGACCCTCGTGAGCTCGCTGGGCAATGTCTTGGCGTAAACTCTTCGGTATCACTATTTGGCTGCCGCGTAACACTATACCTTCAACCGCGGAAAAGAGATGTCGGGCACTCCACAACGGACGCAACTCCGGACTTAGCTGATGTATTGTTGTTGGCCACCTGGTACGTAATATGTCTTGCAGCTTGACTAGCAGCGGGTCCTTTGAAGTTTCTTGGCGAATTCGTTCGCGCATGAAATCTGATACAGGCCATACAGAAGCGATTGACCAGACGTACTCTTCTACCATCTCCTCTAGTGTATCATCAGCTTTACCAACTGGGCTGCGAGAGAGCGTATCTGCGACTGCCAACAACTTTCCTGGCACGTAGGTAACATGGCAAAGAAAACGCATCATTCGCATCTTTAACCGCTGTAGGCGTGGGGGACACTGATCGATATCCTGTACGTTCATGACTGTTTGTAGTGGTTGGTGGTCCGTTTCTATCACAAACAGTTGCGGTTGGCCAAGAAGATAGCACTCGAACTTTTCGCACGCCCAAACCATCGCCAGGGCCTCCTTTTCTATCTGGGAGTAACGTTGTTCGGTCGGAGTGAGTGCCCTGGATGCATAGCAGATAGGAGCCTTGCGTCCATTCGCTTGTGTTTGAAGCAGTACTGCCCCTATTCCATATGAGGACGCATCTGCAGATACAGTGATTGGAGCCTCTGGCGAATAGTAGGCCAACACAGGTGACTTAGTTATCAAGGCCTGCAAGCGGTCGTAAGCCTCATCGTGGGCGGGAGTCCACACCCATGCGGTTTCCTTTCTCAATAGCTCTCGAAGGGGGCCCGACACCTGAGAGTGATGTGGCAGAAATTTTGCTAAATACGCGATCATGCCCATGTACCGCCGCAACTCCTCACGATCCTTAGGTTTAGGCATAGATGTAACTGCGTGAATCTTTTCACCATCCGCATGAACTCCATCCCGGTCAACTACGTGGCCAAAATATTTCACCTGACTTTGCCGAAAACGACATTTTAAGGGATTGAGTCTAAGCCCGTTTTGCTTGCAACGATCTAAAACCCGGCGCAACCGTTCGTCATGCTCCTTTTCCGTGGCACCCCAAACGATGACGTCATCAATGAAACAGTCTGTCCCCTCAATGTCGGCCAACATGTGCTTCATTGAACGGTGGAAAACTTCTGGACCCGAGGTGATACCGAAGGGCAAGCGTCTAAATTGATACCTCCCAAATGGAGTGATAAATGTGGTAAGTTCGCAGCTAGCAGGAGACAAGGGAATCTGCCAGAATCCTGAGGCAGCATCTAGAGTAGTAAAATACTGTGCTCCGCTCATTTTAGCAAATACATCATCTGCGACGGGTAATTGGAATCTTTCCCTGTCCACTGACTTATTCAATTCGGTGTAATCAACACAAATACGTACCTTTCCGTCTTTTTTCAAGACCGGAACCATTGGACTCACCCATGGTGTTGGTTGAACTACTTCTTCAATGATGCCAGCCGTTAGCATTCGACCCAGCTCCTCCTTGACCTTTGACATCAATGGGTATGCGACTCGTCGAGGACTGGCCACTGCTCTCGGTATTGTGTTGGCTTGCAACCTAATTGTATGGGGATACTGATGTAAACGGCCAATCCCATGAAACAGGTCACTGTAGGCAACAGCAATTGGGACGGATGTCTCCCCTGAATGATCTTCTCTCGTCGGACTGGTAGGAGGGGCCTCAGAGGAAATTGAGCAGAGTGGCTTGAGAAGCTCCAAATCTAGACAGGCAGACAAACCCAGAATTGGCTCCGCCTGGACTGATGTAATATAGAATCTGATAGTTTTGGTCATTCCTTCACGTACTCTGACTTGACACACACATTGACCATCTAACGGCAACGGCATATCTGAACCATAAGCCATGATTCGTGCGTTAGCCGGCTTTATTGTAGGCTTTTTTGTGCAGCTGCCGATATATCTTCCTTGGGAGAACGTTCACTTGCGCCCCCGTGTCCAACTTAAATGTGACTACTGATCCATTGGTTGAGATAGGTACCTTCCAACTGTTGCTGTCGTGATCTAACGCAGCAATGAACAGAGATGGAGCAACCTCTGTCTCCGTAGTAATACTGCTAACCTGCTGTGACGCCTGGGGGTGTGTTTCTCCTTTGCCAACTGTGTCAACCGTCGCGTCTACTGACTGGATGTGTCCCGATTTGGTACGACAAACAACTGAAAAGTGATCATATCCCTTGCATTTGTGACAGATTTTTCCTTTAGCAGGACATTGCGTGTAAGGGCCATGGCTTCGTCCGCACCGGGAACATCGAGCGCTTGGCTGCTGACGAGGCTTGTCACGTGGCTTGTCACGTGACACCCGCATGGCTTCTACTGACTGAACGGCTGCTGACTCGTCCAACCTTCTCAGCTGCTCCTGTGAGACTTCTGCGGCCCGGCAGATGCGTATCGCCTTTGGCAGATCCAAATCGTCAACACGTAACAGTCGCTCCGTTAACATTGAATCACCGATGCCACACACGACCCTGTCTTTGATTAGGCTGTCTGTCAGTGCGTCAAATTCACACGTCTGTGCGAGTATTCGCAGGTCAGTCACAAACTTATCCACAGTCTCACCGGGCTGACGACTTCTCGTGAAGAATCTATGACGTTCGTACGTCACGTTCGTCTTAGGAGCGTAATACTCGTCGAATTTCGCCAAAACAACAGCGTACTTGCGCTGACCGTCTTCCGTCTTGTCCTCCGCCGTAAAGGTGAATGTGCTGAACACATCGACGCCCTCTTCCCCCACTGCGTGGAGCAGCAGAGCTATCTTCTCTTCGTCTCGTGCTGCCTGCCGTCCTGCTGCTGTGAGAAATGTCTCGAACCTTTGGCGCCATTTTTTCCACGTCGTGGCCGGCGACGTCATACCACTCGCCATGGGTTGTGGTGGCTGGAGATACGCCATAATTCACTCCTGGTACCATGTAAAGCAACGCAGATCACACGGGAACTGGTCGTAAGCCAGACAAGACACTGTATTGCGATGGTCTCTAACCCGTGACCTTCGGACTACTGTACCCCAAAACCCCGTATGTAACCCTTACTGTAAAGTCACTACTATTAGTAATTACCATTTGTTACAGTAAGTGTGCTAACTGTAAATATACGGCTGGATAAGTGGGCACGCATGCCATGCGGTATGCAAAGTACAGTCATGTAATCATTATTTCCATTTGCTTGCAGATGAGTTTGACGAGTATGAGAGAGTTTCTCATCCTTCTACGGCTATGGAATCGTGGAAGTCGTTTTACGACAATCAAGAAATGGTTGATGTCACTGTAGTTGTCGGCAGTAACAAGATGGAAATCAAAGCTCACAAGCTCGTGCTGTGCGCATACAGTGACGTCCTAAAGAAAATGTTGACTAGTCCAATGAAAGAAGCTCAAGATAATACAATGGAGTTTCCTCAAGTCGACGAAACAGTATTCAGAGCACTTCTTGAGATTTTCTACACAGGAACCGCTCCAGTCGACAAATCCTATAGATGTCAATTCATAGAACTTTGTGATTATGTCCACGTTCCAAATCTTAAAACACATTGTTGCACATGGTTGCATGAAAATCTGGTAGCTGAAGATGCATGTGAATATCTTATGTTTTCAAAGAAGTCGTCAGCTGATGAGCAGCTCTACGAGAATTGTTTCCAATGGATCGAAGATCACGCCGCTGAAGTTCTCAATACAGATGGTTTTGAAATGTACCTGACGGCAGAAGAAGTAAAAAATTAGCCGCTAGTGACGACTTGAATCTCGATGAAATCCAGCTGTTTCAAGGAATCGAGCGATGGATTGAGTATGATGATTCAAGACACGCAGACGGTACAGAGATAGCAAAACTTCTGCGCTTACCAATGATGAACGTCAGCGACTTGCTGGGTTGTGTGAAGATCAGCACGTTTGTCGAGTCTAATCAAGCCCGTAGGCTGGGGGGGGGTCCACTGGGTGCACGGAAGAAGTCCGGGCTAGTAGGCAAAAGGACTCCGAGGGATGTGTTGGAACTCCAAAGTACGTGCCAGATATTTGGCTATCCTGTCTGCTACCTGGTAACGTGGAGAAGTGCGTGTTCGTCACAGTGACACTAGATGGGACGGTCTCAGGAAAAAGATAGAAAAAGGAGGCAAGCAGCGGCTACGTGTCAACGGCTGGACGGCTTTCTAGTTCCGAAAAGGGCAAGTGATCAACTTGTGACTCCTGATCCAGATTTTACACAGCTGGTTGCAGTAGACGATCAACTAACACCGAATTGCAGTGAGTGCTGTAGTGGTAGTGTAGAAAGAGTAGGATCGTCCTCTACCGCCACGTATGTCGAGCCTTTGCGCAACACATGCTGTGAAGTTCACGACAACGAGGCTCAGCGTGCAGGCGTCGCAGGCGGCAATCAGCAATGCCATCATGCTAATACTTCTGATCATGATTTAGTGGATGATATCGGCAAATTGTTTTTCAAAACCAAGTCTCCTGTCGATTTCTGCAAGTCCATGCAGGCTCTGAGTGCTGCGGAGAAGTACAACCTACTGACAAATCACAAAAAGCCTCGTGCCGACCAAGGTTTTTCTCCGACATGTATTGGTGGCCGCAACCGAGCTTTTCGTCCTGTTTGGCTATCAGAACACCCGTGGATGGTTTACAGCGAGCAAGTGGATGGTGCCTTTTGCATTGCTTGTGGAATTTTCGTTGCTAAAGTGTCCAAGGGGAAGTTTGTATGCAAGCCTTTTCGTGATTGGAACAAGAAAGGAGAAAAGCAAAGGAGCACGAGCAGTGCTTATACCATCATCAAGCCATTGAGCAAGCTGATAACTTCAAGCGAACCTTGGAGAATCCAGATACTACCATTACTGCACAGTCGGACACCCGCAGGGCGGCCAATGTCGCGCGTAATCGTGCTGTCCTGAAGTCCATTGCTTCTGCTGTGTTGTACTGCGCCAGACAGTGCATTGCTTTACGTGGAGACGCAGAGAGTGTGGAATCACTTGGAAATCCAGGTAATTTTCTTTCTTTGCCGAGGCTTCTGGCAGTGCACGATGAAGAGTTAAGAAGGCACCTGGAAATTCCTGCAATGCGATGGGCAACTTATCTTTCTCCTCAAACACAAAATGAGCTGATTAAAGTCATGGGAAACCACATCCTCTTACAGGGAATAATAGGTGATTTGACAGCTGCGCCTTTTTACGCCATCCTTGCTGACGAGGTAACTTCGCATAACGTTGAGCATCTTGCCATCTGCGCCAGGTTTGTTGACAGAAGTACTAAAGAGGTCAGAGAAGAGTTTTTAACGTTTTTGAAGTTGGACAGAATTACTGGGGAGCGGATTGCAGATGGTATCTTTGGCTTTCTGGAAGAGAATAACATATCACTCGCTACTATGCGTGGTCAGGGCTACGACGGCGCCAGCAACATGTCTTCAGATCGAGTGGGTGTCCAGGCCAGGATTAGACATAAAGCTTCTTTAGCCACCTACGTACACTGCAGTGGCCACTGCCTTACCCTTGTGATGAGCAAGTCATGTGCTCTTCCTGAAGTACGTAATGTGATCGATTGCGTTAAAAAATGCAGCCGTTTCTTTCTCAATAGTCCAAAGAGAAGTGTCGTTCTAGAGATGATCATCAACCACAATGTGGTCAATGAAGAGAGGAGGAAAGCACTGATCGATCTGTGCAAGACGCGATGGGCTGAGCGGCATTCGGCTTATCGGCACTTCTACCAAGGGTACGTATTTGTGGTTGAAGCTCTAGAGATGATAGCTTTCCGCTATCACTTGGAGAAATATGGGGCTACGTATGCCGACTGGGACTATGCAGGCCGCAATGAAGCACAGCAGATCCTGGCCAGTGTTACTTCCTTTCAGTTTGTTGTTGTGTTTGTGACGATATATCAGTACTTATCACACCTTTCGGGCATTACCGTGAAGCTGCAGAGCAAAGCTGTTGATATCGTGAAAGCGCATAACATGATATCTGAAATTGTGAGGACCTACAACAGCGAGCGCGCAAACGTTGAAAGCAGCTTTTCTCAAATCTACAAAGTTAGTTCAGACATGGCAATAAAGGTTGGAAGTACAATTGCAATGCCTCGCATTGCAGCAAGGCAGCAATATTCCAGCTGCTTCTGTTCAAGAGTATTTGCAGAGAAATGTTGCAATTCCCTTTCTTGATCATATTATTATTAACATCAACCGGCAGTTCTCAAAGTCGGCAGTCACAGCCATTTCCTTACTTGGTCTTGTACCAAGTATCATATGTTCGCAAGATGTCAACCTGGAGGAGGCGCTAATCAAGTACAGAAATGATCTGCCATCGCATGAATTGATGGACGCGGAACTCGGGCGCTGGAGGAACAGGTATATGGCGATGCTCCCTGATAAGAGACCGTGCTCACCAGCAAAAGCCATCAAAGAATGTGACGCCACTGACTTCCCAAACATCTCGGTTCTTTTGACCATCGCCTGTACCATACCTGTCACCTCGTGTGAACGTGAGAGAAGCGCCAGTGCTTTACGACGTCTAAACAACTATATGCGCGCATCCATGGATAAGGACAGATTGTCTCACCTTGCTCTCCTTCATATCCACTACGATGTACCAATAGATCTTGACGACGTAGTCGATTATTATGCTCGCCTTCACCCTCGCAGACTCGAACTTTACTCGGTACTGTTACACTAATGTTTTCTGCTAACTCTAAGTCTTGCATATACAATTATGAATACAGATACGCATTATTTGACAATGCCCGCGCAATTGCAAATGCAATTGTGTGAAACAACTATACAAACGCAATTTTAACCATATTTCCAAAGTGGTGAATCCACAAAAACCTTTAGCGCAGTGCAATTACATTTAATTGAAACCACATAGACTTTGTTGGCAAATGCACCCCCCACTCCTGCGACCAGCCTACGGGCCTGCAAAAAGACAATCCTTTGCTAGCCTGCGCAATTCTGACTGGTACACTGCAATCGACTCTCCTTCCCTTTGTTGTCGCTTGTAAAACGATAGCGATCTGCGATCACGACTATGCGTGGTTGATAGTGCTTCTGTAGTGCTTCGAGCAACTCGTCCAGACTCAGGTCTTGCGCTTTTGCGGACGGACTAGATTCTTCAACAAATTGTACGTTGTAGCTCCAATACATGTAAGAAAAACGGCCTTGCCCTTGTCTCTGTCCGTCGAAATGTCATTTGCTACACAGTAGAGTAGAAACCTCTCTTTGTAGTCTTCAACACTGTCGATTCCTGGTCGAAAATCGCTAATCTTCCCGTGTCTACCCGTTGCCATATCCTCGACGCCAATTGTAGTATTATTGTACTTAAACGCACACACTGATCATACACCACGGAAGACTGACGCTCTATTGCTATAGACACACTGCACTATCTCTGAACGCGGAACACAGACTCACCAAGATGTACTGTCTCGTAACATACACGTCACTAATCTAATTAGTATACTATATCACAACATACTTAATTAATTAATTAAGTCTTCCATGTGTATTTTTTGAGTATTATATTGTGAATCAGTACAATATAAGTCTAAAGATTCTTGCATCACTACTCTATTACAAGAAGTACGTGCTAACATGTATTGTTGGGGCAGCTAGGGTGTACAATTGAAGTTAATTAATTACATGTTTCAGCAGCTAGCAGTGTCACTTTTCACTGATACAGTTGCGGTGTTTTCAATATTTTCTATTGCAACCTCGATATAAACGTTTTTTTTGTCATTCTTTCTATCTAGGATCGCTTGTTGAGAAGACGACTGTTGCGCAATCTTGCAAGATTGTCCGAATTGTGGCAAGTAATTGCAACATGATTCTGTGGTCAAGGGTATTTGTGCTATTACAGCGCCATTTAGGTGTATGCACACCTGCTTTAATGTGACGTGAAACTTCAATGCCACAATGCGTCCAGCTGGAATTGACACAGCTTTGAACAAAGGAAACGTATAAAGAGTGGCATTTTCTATCTGCACCCCACATCGTTGTGGAGGAGTGGAGCCGAGTCGGCCATGGCATGCGAATCCTGGTAAGCTCACGCTTTGAAATGAATCTCGATCAGAAGGTAAAATTAGAAGTCCAACTGTAACTTTACGATTGACGGTTGATTTGGTGGTGAGCTGAACTCGTGCACAACTTGGAATGGGCAGTCCTGCTGCTGTATGCAACACGTCCAAACTTTTCACAACAATACGGTTGGAATTGGTAGGCAAACTTCCAAGAACTTCAAAAGATGTTGTTGCTAAGCCTCTAACAGATGTTGTTGATCCGGGCAATTTCCACGTGAAAGAAGACCGGAATCTTGAAATACGCTCAGATGGCAGACGCAAGTCGTTAAAATTAGATGAGACGATTTCACGCGGATTGTATACCGTGGGTTGCTGCAACAACATTAAAGCCTCAAGAATAGCATTAGACTCGACAAACGTGCTGCTCTTCACACAACCCAGCAAGTCGCTGACGTTCATCATTGGTAAGCGCAGAAGTTTTGCTATCTCTGTACCGTCTCCATGTCTTGAATCATCATACTCAATCCATTGCTCGATTCCTTGAAACAGCTGGATTTCATCGAGATTCAGGTCGTCACTAGCGGCTAATCTTTTTACATCTTCTGCCGTCATGTACATTTCAAAGCCATCTGTATTGAGAACTTCAGCGGCGTGATCTTCGATCCATTGGAAACAATTCTCATAGAGCTGCTCATCAGCTGACGGCTTCTTTGAAAACATAAGATATTCACATGCATCTTCAGCTACCAGATTTTCATGCAACCATGTGCAACAATGTGTTTTAAGATTTGGAACGTGGACATAATCACAAAGTTCTATGAGTTGACATATAAAGGATTTGTTGACTGGAACGTTTCCTGTGTAGAAAAACTCAAGAAGTGCTCTGAATGCTGTTTCGTCGACTTGAGGAAACTCAATTGTATTATCTTGAGCTTCTTTCATTGGACTAGTCAACATTTTCTTTAGGACGTCACTGTGTGCGCACAGCACAAGCTTGTGAGCTTTGATTTCCATCTTGTTACTGCCGACAACTACAGTGACATCAACCATTTCTTGATTGTCGTAAAACGACTTCCACGATTTCATAGCCGTAGAAGGATGAGAAACTCTCTCATACTCGTCAAACTCATCTGCAAGCAAATGCAAATAATGATCACATGACCGTTACTTTGCATACCGCATGGCATGCGTGCCCGCTAATCCGGCCGTATATTTACAGTTAGCACACTTACCGGACACTGAAACGGTTTCTAGAGGCTCTTCGCTGCAAGACTCTTCACTCATGGTACAAGTAGAGGTGGCATCTAGCACTTTGGACAATGTTACCAATTACGCGAGAAACCTGAATCAAGTACAAATAGAGCAACCAAAGCCAAAGAGGCGTGGTTGAACTTCTATATCCCAACTTTGGCAATGTCAGACCCGTGTACGGTATAGAGGTCACGAGACCTAGTACTTTATATATACTAGAGCGCGGCCCCGTTCCTCGGACACCATCATATTCCGGACGCGAGTTCTCAGTTATCCGTTTGTAGGTATCCGAGTTGTAATTGAGCACACCAAAAGAGAGCATTGTACCTCTTCTCTGCTTAGAGTGAGATTGAAAACTGTGCGGAGCCTTGCATACCCCGTTCATCGAACAAACGCATCGTTCACCGGACAGTAGCGTTTATATTGCACACACGCATCATTCAGCCTAGTTACTCATATATCGCTAATCAACAACTCTTTACCTACAAATCGTGTTTTACCCTGCATCTGCATCTGGCCATTCAACAAAGAAGACGACAAATGAAATCGATGAGAGGGCAGGATTAAAGTGCTAAACGCTCTTTTACCCTTTGCAAAGAAAGTCGATCGCTGCGTAGCGTGCGTTGACAAGGACTTGATGTAATCTAATTCAACTTTACCTAGGAGAAGCAGGCGTAAAGATTCTAGCTGCTCTGATAGTAAACAAAGTTCCTGCATTCAGTACAGCTGGCTGTACCAACGATGACGTGCCGCACTTCGTGACGGTGCAAGGTCAGGCAATGGTAGATATCAAACTGAGATAGAAACACCTGCACACGTCTTAGTCAGAGCCAAGTAACAATTTAGGGGCTTTGAAAGGAAAGCACGGGTTGTTCCTGTGCGAGTTGGGAGAATGTGCTCACCGCAAAGCTCGAACATGGATGACGTGAATCGTCTGCTATATCCGGCCGGTGCATCAAGCCTGTGCAGTTGCGCTGCAAGACACTCAGGAGTTCAAATTCTTACGCTGGAAAGGCTAGACAGTACCTGAGGGCTAGTAGATGCCAACAGACTGAGCTTGGCAGCAGAGAAAATTCAGCAGTTTCCGCTAATAACCGTTGCTGAGTCAAATAAAGGTCAAACGAATTGGAGGCCGTACGATATTTCCTTTCAACTCTCTCTCATGACATTATTACCTGCAGACTGCTGCTGCAAAGAAAAAACGACTGTCCGACGAAAGGAGCGTTACCTCGACTCGATGAGCGTGCGCTATCTCTCCTGGAGAGTAGCAAACGGAGACAGTGATAGTGTTGTCGCGTTAGCTAGTCACCTATAAACCTATCTCAGGTGCGAATTTGCGGAATGGCCTTTGCGTTTTCATGGGGGAGGTCGTGTCTGGTAAATGATGGTGGTGTCCGATGAACGGGGTCGCAGAGAAAGATCACGTTTACCGTCCTAGCATAATCGTTTCAAGCCTTTGGAAGTCCCACGTCTGAAATCACAGTCTTTACTAATTCTTCTTACTGTGGCCTCTAGCAAAGCTCAGTCTTACTTCGTTTACTTCTTGCATGCTGTCCGATGATTGATGGTGTCCAATAACAGGGGCGTCGCTCTAGTCGTGTGTAAAAGTTCTAAAACGCGTTCCAGCCACAGCGACAATACGTGGAAGAGCCCAAGAGTGCCATATATATACAAGCTCCAATGCCCGGCTTCGCCCAGGGGACAACACCCGGGCAACAGTTTAATCACACAAATTATTGATTTGCAGACACTGTTTGCTATTAATGACAGACAGACAGTACAGACAGAGACACAAACAGACAGGCAAGTCGCCTTTATAGGTAGAGATTATAGCAGAAAGTATCTAAAAATGCGTTTGATGGTTGGAGAGGCAGAGGAGGTGTAGCCAGGTCACGTACAGTTTGTCTAGAGAGATCTTTGTAGATTTTCAAACTCTCTGCTCTAGAGTGTTGGTTATCATCCCTATGCAAAAAAAAGTTCCAATCACAGCACAAACCAATTACACTAATTTATGCCCTTGTCAGCGCAACCTGAGCCAGTCCGTCTGTTCGGAGGCATTGTAAAAACAATAAAAAATGTCGCGTATACACTTGCAATCGTATAGCACTCCCAGATATTGCGCAGCCAGTAGACTGTAATGTTTTGGCGCAGTAGACTGTAATGTTTTGTCAGTAACCGTTTACGGTCACTAATTAGCCGTGGTGTAAGTGCTTTTACCGTTTAGTAGCAGCCAGACAGAATTCTCTTTCATAATTATATCCCGTTCAATTGCCGTTTCCAAAATCCCGTTGATTGGATTAGCGATTGGTTGAAGACATTTCGACTTGAACGTTGCTGCCATTGCGAGGAACAGGTGTATCGAACTTGGCTTAGAATCGACACGTGTCCAGTTTCAAAAAATCCCGTTGATTGGATTATTGATCCCGTTGAAGCCATTTCGCCATTCTTCGACGTGAATCTCGTACGTGCAAGTCACGTGCAATACTTACCCGGATAATCCGTCCCCCGTCTAGAACGAATGCCGACTCTCGCCTTTTCGACAGTACCGCTGAACGTCGTCTCTTTGAAGACGCTGCTGGCGTTTCGGGTAACAGGTGCATCAAACACGACAGCTCTTCGACGGTCGTAGACTGGCAAACGACCGTGGGCGCATTTTTTCAAGACCCGGATATCAGCAAAATATCTTCCGTTTCCCAGCGTCGCCCGCAATAAACGACACAATCGGCGCCAACCGTCTGATGTCGGGAACGAGCAGTCTAAATTCGGTGGAGAAACGATGCGTCGTTCCGGAGATATTCGCGCGCGAGCGGAAGCGAGTGCGATCGGCAGGAAATCGCCTCGTCGTGGGAGAAATCAGGAAGACGATCACGGTCTCACTTTCGAGATTAATGAATTCGGCGTGCTCGAGCCAAATTCGGCCGAGATTGGACTCGCCGTCTTTGAGAAACGGTCGTACGGACGGACACACAGACAGCAGGCCCGTAAGCTGGTCGCAGGAGTGGGGGGTGCATTTGCCAACAAAGTCTATGTGGTTTCAATTAAATGTAATCGCACTGCGCTAAAGTTTTTCGTGGATTCATCACTTTGGAAACATGGTTAAAATTCCGTTTGTATAGTTGTTTCACACAATTGCATTTGCAATTGCGCGGGCATTATCTAATAATACGTATCTGTATTCATAATTGTATATGCAAGACTTAGAGTTAGCAGAAAACATTAGTGTAACAGTACCGAGTCAAGTTCGAGTCTGCGAGGGTGAAGGCGAGCATAATAATCGACTACGTTGTCAAGATCTATTGGTACATCGTAGTGGATATGAAGGAGTGCAAGGTGAGACAATCTGTCCTTATCCATGGATGCGCGCATATAGTTGTTTAGGCGTCGTAAAGCACTGGCGCTTCTCTCACGTTTACACGAGGTGACAGGCATGGTACAGGTGATGGTCAAAAGAACCGAGATGTTTGGGAAGTCAGTGGCGTCACATTCTTTGATGGCTTTTGCTGGTGAGCACGGTCTCTTATCAGGGAGCATCGCCATATACCTGTTCCTCCAGCGCCCGAGTTCCGCGTCCATCAATTCATGCGATGGCAGATCATTTCTGTACTTGATTAGCGCCTCCTCCAGGTTGACATCTTGCGAACATATGATACTTGGTACAAGACCAAGTAAGGAAATGGCTGTGACTGCCGACTTTGAGAACTGCCGGTTGATGTTAATAATAATATGATCAAGAAAGGGAATTGCAACATTTCTCTGCAAATACTCTTGAACAGAAGCAGCTGGAATATTGCTGCCTTGCTGCAATGCGAGGCATTGCAATTGTACTTTCAACCTTTATTGCCATGTCTGAACTAACTTTGTAGATTTGAGAAAAGCTGCTTTCAACGTTTGCGCGCTCGCTGTTGTAGGTCCTCACAATTTCAGATATCATGTTATGCGCTTTCACGATATCAACAGCTTTGCTCTGCAGCTTCACGGTAATGCCCGAAAGGTGTGATAAGTACTGATATATCGTCACAAACACAACAACAAACTGAAAGGAAGTAACACTGGCCAGAATCTGTTGTGCTTCATTGCGGCCTGCATAGTCCCAGTCGGCATACGTAGCCCCATATTTCTCCAAGTGATAGCGGAAAGCTATCATCTCTAGAGCTTCAACCACAAATACGTACCCTTGGTAGAAGTGCCGATAAGCCGAATGCCGCTCAGCCCATCGCGTCTTGCACAGATCGATCAGTGCTTTCCTCCTCTCTTCGTTGACCACATTGTGGTTGAAGAACATCTCTAGAACACCACTTCTCTTTGGACTATTGAGAAAGAAACGGCTGCATTTTTTAACGCAATCGATCACATTACGTACTTCAGGAAGAGCACATGACTTGCTTATCACAAGGGTAAGGCAGTGGCCACTGCAGTGTACGTAGGTGGCTAAAGAAGCTTTATGTCTAATCCTGGCCTGGACACCCACTCGATCTGAAGACATGTTGCTGGCGCCGTCGTAGCCCTGACCACGCATAGTAGCGAGTGATATGTTATTCTCTTCCAGAAAGCCAAAGATACCATCTGCAATCCGCTCCCCAGTAATTCTGTTCAACTTCAAAAACGTTAAAACTTTTCTCTGACCTCTTTAGTACTTCTGTCAACAAAGCTGGCGCAGATGGCAAGATGCTCAACGTTATGCGAAGTTACCTCGTCAGTAAGAATGGCGTAAAAGGGCGCAGCTGTCTAATCACCTATTATTCCCTGTAAGAAGATGTGGTTTCCCATGACTTTAATCAGCTCATTTTGTGTTTGAGGAGAAAGATAAGTTGCCCATCGCATTGCAGGAATTTCCAGGTGCCTTCTTAACTCTTCATCGTGCACTGCCAGAAGCCTCGGCAAAGAAAGAAAATTACCTGGATTTCCAAGTGATTCCACACTCTCTGCGTCTCCACGTAAAGCAATGCACTGTCTGACGCAGTACAACACAGCAGAAGCAATGGACTTCAGGACAGCACGATTACGCGCGACATTGGCGCCCTGCGGGTGTCCGACTGTGCAGTAATGGTAGTATCTGGATTCTCCAAGGTTCGCTTAAAGTTATCAGCTTGCTCAATGGCTTGATGATGGTATAAGCACTGCTCGTGCTCCTTTGCTTTTTCTCCTTTCTTGTTCCAATCACGAAAAGGCTTGCATACAAACTTCCCCTTGGACACTTTAGCAACAAAAATTCCACAAGCAATGCAAAAGACACCATCCACTTGCTCGCTGTAAACCATCCACGGGTGTTCTGATAGCCAAACAGAACGAAAAGCTCGGTTGCGGCCACCGATACATGTCGGAGAAAAACCTTGGTCGGCACGAGGCTTTTTGTGATTTGTCAGTAGGTTGTACTTCTCCGCAGCACTCAGAGCCTGCATGGACTTGCAGAAATCGACAGGAGACTTGGTTTTGAAAAACAATTTGCCAATATCATCCACTAAATCATGATCAGAAGTATTAGCATGATGGCATTGCTGATTGCCGCTTGCGACGCCTGCACGCTGAGCCTCGTTGTCGTGAACTTCACAGCATGTGTTGCGCAAAGGCTCGACATACGTGGCGGTTGAGGACGATTCTACTCTTTCTACACTACCGCTACAGCACTCACTGGAAGTCGGTGTTAGTTGATCGTCTACTGCAACCAGCTATGTAAACTCTGGATTAGGGGCCACAAGTTGATCACTTGCCCTTTTCGGAACTAGAAAGCCGTCCAGCCGTTGACACGTAGCCGCTGCTTGCCTCCTTTTTCTATCTTTTTCCTGAGACTGTTCCATCTAGTGTCACTGTAACGAACACACACTACTCCACGTTACCAGGTAGCAGACAGGATAACCAAATATCTGACACGTACTTAGGAGTTCCAACACATCCCTCGGAGTCCATTTGCCTACTAGCCCGGACTTCTTCCATGAACGGGTCCGGGGAGGGTGCACGTGCACCCAGTGCCCCCCCCCAGCCTACGGGCTTGGACAGACAGGCAGACAAACACCTCTCCTTTATATATATACGAGCTCACATGGCCCGTCCTTCGTACGGGCAAGATATTGTAGTGTAAAGATAGGTCTGTGAACACGTCAAGTGCAATCTTAGTTGCGAGGTCCCGGATTTGCTTAATGAATTTGAACCTTGCTCTTCGCGCTTGTTTTGGCAACACAATCGGAGCCTACTGTCCGACGTCATGAACGAGCAGTCTAAATTCGGTGGAGATACGATGCGCCGTTCCAGAGATACTCGGGCCCGAGCGGAAGCGAGTGCGATTGGCAGGAAATCGCGTCGTCGTGGGAGAAGTCAGGAAGACAACCACAATCTCACTTTCGACTCAAATGAATTCGGCGTGCGCGAGCCAAATTCGGCTGAGATCAGACACTCCGTTTTTGAGAAACGCTCTTACAGACGAACACACAGACAGACAGACATACATACACACAGACAGACGGACAGACAGACAGACAGACAGACAGACACCTCTGCTATATATATATATATATATATATATATATATATATATATATATATCAGAGAGTGCGGTAGCACTCCCTATGTAGGAATGCGAAGAATCTAAAATGACAGCCCATACAAATATATATACTAGGATCCATGGCCCGTCCTTTGTACGGGCAAGATACTGTAGTGTAAAGATAGGTCTGTGGACACGTCACGTGCAATCTTTGTTGCGAGGTCCCGGATGTGCTGAATAAATTCGAATCATGCTCTTCGCGCTTGTTTCGATAGAAATCAACACACTTCCCGTGTAGCGCTTGCTGCAGAAAACGTCTAGGTTGCATTTGGTAGAAATGCAATCAGAATTTGGAGAGACGAAATCGCTAGAAGAGTAAGTTTCGTCGGCAGGAGATATTTGATTGCTCGAAGTTTTGCGAAGGACGACAATGCATACAGTCTACACAGGACTGGTGTGAGCGTGTGTTCGAATGAACTGGAATGTGTAGCGTTTGCGTCATCGAGAAATTTTATGCGGGGGTCGGACCCTCGAGAGGAAACCCTGTGCATAATTTAAATTTTTTACGAAAATCTTACCCTGTGCGTGCCGAGTGTGCGTGCCAGCTTCGGCTGCAAACGGACAAAAGACGTGGCCGCCAAACGCAAACACACGCGCGCGCGCACACACACACACACACACACACACACACACACACACACACACGCACACATACACACACACACACACACACACACACACACACACACACACACACACACACACACACACACACACACACACAATTTGAGCTCTATATATTAGATACTAGAATTTTAAAACCCTTTTTTTGAAAAAATAAATAGATGTAGAGATTGTATAAAAAGTAACAGAAACAATATCTATAGATAATATGAACCGAAGCCAGACATCACTAGTGAATTCTTCCAACCTCCAAATGTATAATGTAGGGAATGTGGGGGTTGGAAGAATTCACTATAGTGATGTCTGGCTTTGGTTCATATTATCTATAGATCTTGCTTTTGTTACTTTTTATACAATTGCTACATCTATTTATTTTTTCAGAGAAAAAGTTTTTAAAATTCTAGTTTGGTAAGTTTTTAGGAGCGCAAAAGCGCGTAACATATACTTAGGGTGCATGTACATGTCTTCACTAGGGCCTGTACGTATTTTCTAGGCATGTCTAAGATTTAGTGTGTTTTCATTATCGTTAAATAAACCTGTTTATACATGTATGTAACAGCTTTCGTTAGACATGATTCAGAGGTAGTTTACTCAAGCTCAAGCTAAGTCTACGGTGTAAATACGGAACCATGGTATCCTAGCGCACGTTGCACGGATATAGATCCTAGTTTTTAGTGTCTTTGCATTGCTCTTTCCTCTGTGCGTGTATAATTGAATATGCAACGGCAGTTGTAATAGAACTCGGCCTAGTAGTCAAAGACAAAGATTATCACATACGGGATATGCGTTGCAAATAATAGGTTCTGTATAAATTGCTCTGTGTAAGTAACTATTTGCTAATATTGCTCCTGTGTACAACGCAGATCGCAAACAATTTCAGACTAGACCGGACAATGGCAAACATGATCGAATTACACAGTTCTGGTAGTAGACTCTTTCGTAAACTCTTTGGGCAGAGCTATTTGAATGGCGCTTCGTCCAATGTCTCTGGTTGCCATGAACAAGCATCGCAAATACTGCTCTGTGATTGGCCCGAACTGTGCAACAGCGTTGATGGCGGTCAAAGTATCAAATCTGCTTGAAAGAAACACATTTTTTAACATTCCTTTTAGTTTCTCTAAAGGAGCACTTCACCGTTCCGCGCAACTCTCCCTCTGCCCTCGGCCGCTAATCGTTTCTGGTCACACATCAAGTTGGAAAGTTTGGCGCTATCTCAGAGCAAACTTGATAGCTGAGCATTCTAATAAGGCCAAAAAGCAAAACCTTCTTGGCGGTTTTTCAAATAACGTCCACTAATTAGGTGCGAGTTTCGTTTTACCGCTTTACGTACACTTTGATATTTGCTTAGACGGAAGTAAACCGTGCCTTCGCTTCCTTGACTCACCTTCAATCGACGGCGAAAAGCACACATACGGCGATGGTTCGGCTGTAGAATGAAGGCACTTTGAGTCACGTGATTATGTGCGGTGTCGCACGTTTCCGTGTGTTTTTCGCATCACTCAAGCCCTTTGTACTGTAGTATGGCGTCCATTCGTAGAAAGAAACACGGAGGAAAGTGCGAAAGATCGAGCGATGGCAAGTCGCTCAAGACGATCATGTGGAGTCTACAACGTACGAACGACTGAGTAGCTTATGAACTGTAACTTGTTCTCTTTCACTGCTAGAGTCGCCTGAAGCGTCTAGACCCGTCTCTTGTGTGCTCTCGTAGTTGGCCTCGGAAAGCAAGACCAAAACAATGCGCCGCGCAACACAGCAAGCGTTCGGTCTGCAACCCAAAGCCTTAACGTACCGTAACGTTTACTGCGCGTGCGTCAATAGGTGAAGTGCTCAACAAAAGAATAAAGTTCGGGTAATTCTAAAGCGCTTCCTAAAGTTTCACAGCTGTACATAACGTATAAAAAGAGATATCCGTGGAAAAGAAATAGAAGAAAAATCAGAACAAAATTGGCGCATGGGCCTCCGAGGCTAGCAACTGCTTTCTATGTTGCTAGATGATTATTGATTAAAACAAAATAGGATATAGTACACAACGTGCAAAAATTTTATTTCGTTAATTTTGAGATATTTTAGTCTATATTTACTATGTTTTCTAAGCGCGCAAAAAGACGACCACGCCCCCACAACTCTCCAAAACCTGGGTAATCCTTATATACATATAGTAGGCTTAATTCTGCCGCTACTTAAACCTTTCGTTCATTAGAGTAACTGCCAGTATACGGCATAGGCAGGTAGAGGGGAGGGTCCTAGAGGTCAGGACCCCTCCTCTTTAACGACACGCCCACCGCAGCAAAATCTTGTTTGTTGTGTTATTAGAGTTAATGTACCTTAAAGTTCTGATGGATGGTTAATTCGTTCAATTCTAAACTTATATAATTATCTTTAATATGCTAGAAAATTAACCACAATACAGATTGAAGTGAGTTTACTGGTTCCGTAGGTCCTATATATATATATATGTGTGTGTGTGTGTGTGTGTGTGTGTGTGTGTGTGTGTGTGTGTGTGTGTGTGTGTGTGTGTGTGTGTGTGTGTGTGTGTGTGTGTGTATAGACATTTAGCTGCTATGGGGCGTGGCTAATTAACACTAAACCCCTCTGTTTCACAATTCTGTATTTGCGCCTAGACCTGCATACACGGTCACTAGAACTCGGTGAGTTCTTGTTCGAGGGTGCGTGCAGTCTGCTTTTCCCTACGAGGCAGTAGACAGACTGAAGGTAGGGCATTTGCCATTGATTCAAACGACAGATTCTCAATCCTCCGATCAAGAAACTGCTCAATGATTGTACTTCCTCGATAAGAGATGCATGTCGATATATTGACTCTCTGCATGCTGATGTATATATGTTTACAACAACAGATCGACTCATTGCCAGTTCTTCCTAACGTTTTCTACATGCCTCTCATAGAGCTAGTTGACACAAGGTCGACCAAACGTAGAAGACCTACTATACCACACAAGTCCTATAGCTTGCACGTCGACGTGCGTTCAGTGTAAATTATCCTTTCGTACCACGTTTTGCTAACGAATGTAAATTGATCTACTCCTTCGGTGCAACTAAATTTCAACGCGCAGATTGACTATCTACTTATATGTTGGTCTGCAACAAGACAAGGCAGGTTGCAGTGCGGTCACTATATACATGCATGTAATGGGAAAAGAAAGTAAATAGCCAATCTCTCTTTTCCGACTATCCATTGGAGAAGGCATGCGTGTATATTGGTGCACGAGCAAATACGAGTCCGCGTGAGCTTAATTGACCAATCATCAAAACTGCATTAGCAGAGAGCCAATAGCAACATGCCCTCCTATCAACAGTTAAATCGTAGATGTCCAAATATCATAGTCATGCATGCAAGCGTGTAGCAATTTGATCGGAGCATCGAGAGTCGGCGGTCTCCTTTGAGTCGAATGCAAATGTATCCAACACATTCATGCATGACGGCAAACGAGGTACAAAAGTTGGCCAACTCGAATCTCAGCTATTTTTATTATTAACAATCCCCTAGAACACAACTCGACAGTTCCGTATAACACAACTCCTTACATCTCCCCTCTCTAGATCTCGAGCAATAGTTTGCTAAATATAGTTTAAAGTTATTAGTTTAGTGGTTCTCATTGATTTCCTTTTCTTCTTCCAAGCCATCTTGGACATTCCGGTCCTTAACTTCGACAAGGACGGATTCTCTCAAGATTGACAAAGAATGGTTCTGTATTCGGTCGATTAGACAATCGCGCCAGCAATGTATTTCCGCGAACTTTCAAAACGTCGTACGGTCCCCGGAAAGGTCTCTCGAGTTTCCGATACTTACCTTGTTGCTTGGCTTATGGCATAAATATAAAGACCTTGTCTCCAACTTTGTATTTCCTACCTTGCTTACATCTCTTATCATGTTGTCCTCTATAGCGTTCCTGTGGCTGTTGATGTTTGTTCTTGCCGTCTCCCAGGCTGATGCCAGCTCTACTCTTAGTTGCGTGATATAGTCGTCTAGCTGTAGATCTTGGGCAGTCGGAGGTAAGGTGAGAGCGGTTTCTGTCAGCGAACGAGCCTCTCTCCCATACAGGAGTTTGAAAGAGGATGTTGCTGACGACGAATGAGGCCTTATTCTATACTCAAACAGCAAGTACTCTAAGTAGATATCCCTCTGGTATCCGTGACTACCGCGTACTTCGCGATCATATCTGTTAACGTCCTATTAAACCGCTCTATCATTCCGTCGGTCTGAGGATGGTAACTCGTAGTATTCAACTTCTTGATGCCTGCCAGCTTGCAAACCTCCGTCATCACGTTTGACATAAAATCGGCTCCTCTATCAGATAACAACTCGGTCGCTTAAACTCTGAGATTGGAGATCTCAATTCATCTGTATTCACTGTATTCCTGGATGGTGGGCTCAGGACACTGTCCACCGAAGTTATAGGTCTGCTAACAACTGTTTCTCTGCTGCTTCGGCTAACCTCGCTTGAGTTAGTGCTTCCTCAAAAGTGGCTAGTGGGTGACGCAAACGCTCTTTCCACCTACGCAGTAGCCCTTGTTCAAAATGTCTCAACAGTAGCTGGTTCCGTAACTTCGGCGGCACTCTGTGTCCAGAATATATGCTTTCTCAAACAAACGTTGTACGCCATGCATGTGGCAGTGCGAATTCAGCCACCGACTCTCCTTCCCGTTGTCGGCGGTTGTGAGACACCGTATGACGGTACCGGCTGCAGTTCTCTCTTGAAAGCTCTCGACGCAGTTTCAAAGTCAATGTATTTGTGATCTGGAATGGCCTCATATACTTTTAATGCCTTACCAGACAAGTGAAGTTAGAATTAAACCTTCTTAACAGCATCGCACCAACCCGCCAGTAAAGCATGTCCATCAAACTCCCGTAAAAATTGGTCCACTGCATCCTCGTTGTCCAATTTCTCACCCGTGAATTTTGTAGGCGTGGTAAGCTTAGAGAGGTAAGCGACGCTAAATCTACATGCTGAGGGTCAGGCGTTGCCACACTGTTATCGGTCGCAACAGGACTCCTACCAGGTGAGGTGTCTTCCAAAGGTCACGGAATGTCGAAGGAGATGTACTAACAATGATATGCGTGCTGCTGCCTTCAGCTGATTGCGCACGTTTGTAATTTCTGTGTCTTTTTCTGCCAACGTGTGCTCATAGCTATAATGCAAGCGCTCTCGTTCAGCCCGCATCTCATTCAAAAGGTGTTCAGCACGATCTCGTATCTCTTCATTCGCTCCAACACCATCAGATGACAATGGCGTTGTTCTTCCTTCAAGGTAGTTTTCATTTCACGGTAGCGACGCTCACTCTCATGTGCCTGCTGCTCTGCTTTCGCTAACTTAGTGGAAGCAGTCTCCAAGGCGTGTTGACACGACGCCAGTTGTTCTTGTACATCCGCAATTTCTTGCTCCATTGTGGAATCACTGGGTCGTGCTCGACTACGCAGATAATATTGTCCAAACGTTTCCGTCACACTCGTTGGCAACGCCAGAATGCGGTACTCTCTGTTTGCGTTCACTGTGTATTTACAAAAAATCGCTATAACTCCTGCGTCCTTCCTCGGTAAGCGACGATCTTGGCATCATTTGAAAGCGCAAGAGCCTGGATTTCTTGTAGACCCTAAACATAGCATGTAAATAGATACACCCAGGAGGATAAGGTTTTTGCATATCAAAGACCATTAGTCTATTAGAACGTTATGGTTACGATATGATTACAGATAAGTGGTCACGAAAGCAGATGCCATGTCAATTACTTCATTACTATTAATTACTCTCGTGCAAAGCTTCATGCGTTCAGCAACGCTTGGTCCTGTTCGTCTGGGCTTGGCTGGTCAAGGTAACATCACTATCAACTTCCGTCACTTCGTAGTCGTTATAAATCTCATTTGTGATGTCACAGCTCTCCACGATGTCTTTCCTGCATACCGTACGTCGTTTTTCTAGAAATTTTCTTTTTCTATTTCTACGTGTTTTGCAGGTATTGTAAGTCACAGTAAACCACGTCCGTGTCAGTAACAGTAAATTCGGAGTCACAGTAAACAAGCCAGTGCTGTCCTAGATAGTTCCAGATTCACAATGAACGCGAACAGAGAGTAGGTATTCGCACGTCGTAAATCTCAGACAGAACGAGTTATTCGAGTCAGCAAAAGCGAGCTCACTATATCATATCTTCCCGTACTTGGAACGTTGCTCAACTCAACAAGATACTTGTTTCCGAAGCTCTGCTGTCCAGCTATGTTCTCGAATCGTCCACGAGTCACCACGCGCGCGCAGTAACAGAGTACGTACACCCGACAAGAGTGTGAACAAAACAATTCGAAACGTCACTCAACTCAACACCGAATTGCTTTCCGAAGCGCTGCACCCACCAATATTATTGAATCGTTCACCAGCGAACAGCAATAGAGCAAAGTACGAACAAGAAACAAGTCTCCCCGGATCGAGACACGATCTGTTGCTCTAGACACGAACTCTAGTCTTCTCCTAGCCATCCGAGTTTCGCGAAAGGACAGGCCCCCAAATGTAAGGCAATGACAACACGGCCAAACACTCTACCAACAACCCTGTCTAACAAAACTCAACAAGATAATTAATCTGTCCTTGGCGTTTAATGTCAACTCGCGTACTCGTGGACTCCCAAAAAGATTTCAACAGTTAATATACGAGTATATTATATATTGTATTATAATATAATAATATATCATTCATAATACTTAAATAGATACACCGATAGTTTAGAATTAACTAGACTACATTACTGCATACAGTCAATATTAATTAATTAAATTTGCTTCTACATGGCTGGAGAAAGGCTTCTAGCCGGAGGTCTACGACAACACCCAGTCTTGTCATGTCTAATGTCACGTGATTGGCATCCTATACCACAAAACCGTTAATAACCTCACGCGCGCGCGCGCGCGCGCACACACACACACACACACACACACACACAGTTTCATCAGACTCTTTCATCAGTCTGTAAAAAGTATAATGAAATATTTATATTGGGTTACGTGAATCCATCTCACGGTCATGGGCTCATGTTCAAGTTGATAAAACGCCAAGTCTTCTTCGTCATACGTTGTACAGGAAAATGAATTTCCCGTTTGTTTAGGAATGACAATATGAGTTACGTATAACACTCCATTGATCTACAAGCAGAACAAACAGTTAATTAATAAGCAATGCTTGCGTGTAAAGAGACAAACAAATCTGCTCGCGCGCGCGCGATCACACACACACACACACACACACACACACACACACAGACACACAGACACACAGACACACAGACACACAGACACACACACACAGAGACACACACACACACACAAGCTATCAACGTCAATCTCTACTCACTACTGAGTACTCACTTCTTTTCCGCAAAGAGTTCCACCAGTCTCGATGTCGTCCATGGTATTTGGCGCAGCTGCTGCTAGAAACTGATCAACAAGTCTTTCACACACTCGTATTTTTCTCATTCTATTCTCAGTTCTTGTATCTAGTAGAGAAGCAATCTAAATCTCAAGACATCAATTCACCACTATATTATAAATCTTCTATAACTAACTTGCAATACCAACACGTTCCGTTTCATCAGATCTCGTGTTGGAGGAAGCTGCACAACTTTCTCCTTCTACCTGTTTATTGCATTCCAACGTTATTTCTCCTGGACTAAGACAACATTTATCAGACGATGGATTGGGGAGTTGAAGGAACATATCAGATAAAACATTGGAAATTGCTAAATGGCAAGAGAAGACGATTCATACGGTTAAGCAGACAGTATATGTGTATGTAAAACTATAAAGACAAAGACGACAACTTACCAATCGTTGCACTCGAACATGACATGTCGACTGGACTGGCAGTCATGCAATCAAAGTTGGACAGTTGTTGCTTCTTTCGATTGTCGACATTGGACGAGGATGCGCTGTCTTGCTTCGAATTCTTCTCGTTTTCACCGATAGATTTGGAAGAAGTGAGGATTTGCTCGTTTATTTCAGTTGCCGCTTCAATCGATCCGATTGTTTCTCGTTCTTCTTTCCGTTTCCTCGTTTCTCTCTCGACGTCTCGAAATGCAATTTCAACATCATCTCTCGCTTCTTTATTCTCTGGCTTAGTTTCATCTTCTCCTACCGATTCTTCTTCTTCTTCTTCTTCTTTCATTTCATTTTTCTCTTCTTCTTGCTTCGACGTATTTCTTTCAAACGATTCCTTCGTTTGTCGTTCGTCTACTTCTATTTCATCCTCTTGATGAAATTCTTCTTCAAGGTTTGACAGTTGCGATTCTTGATGTTTGTTGTCATCTCTCTGTCTGCCATCGTCTTCTCTCACTTCTACGGCCACAATTTCATCTTTTCTGTCGTTACTATTTGTTCGCAGTGAACTCTAAACGTGAGAATAACAGCAACTTCTCTTCGGAAAAATTATTACTTAAAATGTAAACGAACCGAACATCTAGCGATTTGCTGTGCAGCGGACGACTCTAGAGGCCGAGAGCAGTTTCTGTTAAAAATAGCGCGCGTTAGACAATTATCATCGACGTTGCCAGAAGACAAAAACACCGACAACGCGACAAGGCATACTCTTCATGCACTGTTACCGCTTACCTTTTATCTTTTGGCGTTCAAGATTTTCAACATCTGAAATAAGCAAAAATTTGATCACAGTAGTGAAAACTTAAAAATATTATTTCGAAATTTTGTTCATGTACCACGTTTCGCAAACATGGTGCATATTGTAACGAACGTCAATTTTTTACCTTTTTTGTCGTCAGTAAATAGTTTTGAACGAATCTCTGGAGCAAAAGCACCGACGCACACGCACCATTGGAAACTCCAATAGGCAAGTGACGAAAACAAACGACCAATGTGAACAAACACACACTAATTGCACATGCGCTTTGAGTCGACCGATGACTTTTCTTACAACATACGCACATTGTGAAAAGCAAAGACATCTAAAATTACATGTACAAGTCTAGATTTCACCTTTCACTATATTTCAACCACTTGTTTTCGAGCTCTCGACTAACTGGATTGTTGCAGTTGCTCCATCGCTTATCTAATACAGTATCTAGGCACACCGACTAGTAAAGCAGCGGCGACATGTTTATGGTGCTCGTGCATCGATCGTACTCGGACACTCCAAACAATTGAGATGGGATAGAGTCATAAATGTTAGAAGACAATAGAGGCCCTTTGATACTAGCTCTAGACGGCTTTTCACGGTCCAGAGCGCATTTAGTGCTTATTGGCGTTCTCACTCCTAATGCGCATCGGCCGTCAAACCTTATCTAGCTAATGCGCATTCGCTCAAACCACATACGGAAATGGTTTGAAGTAGATTCAATGCGCCGCACGTGGCATCACGACTACACGTAGCTCTTCATGTCGGTCTATCTGGACAGCGGTAGATCTATACGTTTCCTCTCTATGGACATGATATAACCAAAATAGACAACTATCTTCGCGAAGAGACTAGAAGCCACGTTACACGGGTAGACGTGTTTTTAACGTCTAGGTGGATACGTTTTCCTACTGTGAAATGGGTCAATGCGCAATGAATAAGATAAAAATTTGAGGTTTGATGCACTTCAAGTGTGAAAAAGATTTTTTATTGTCTACACTCTAAAACATCTATGGCACCTACATGTAGTATTGAAAATTTGTAAAAATTAATTTAACATCCGTTTCTTCTACCAACACTGAATACAATGTATACTACAACAGTAAATAAGTCTTCGTGGCTACCCTTTTAATTTTAGTATGTGAAAATGCGAAGTACATGGGCAATAGCTCAGAAGCAAATACGTCACATCCGGGCCCTAGTTTTATCTCTACCATTCATGTCTTCGCAACTTTAGCTATCACTCACGACATTCCATCCCGAAACAACGGCACTGATCGAACATCTATTTATAAGTAAGTCAGATCGCAACGAAATGTCGCCCGATGACGGAGGAAGGAGGAAGATCGACTAGCTAGTGATTTCTTGAAGAAGTTCGGATCCTCTTTTGTGCATGGAGTTCAAAGGCACGACTATATATATATATATATATATATATATATATATATATATATATATATATATATATATATGACGTCACCTGGCACGTTGTTGGCTGTCAACTACTGCTAGAGAGCAGAAACATGACGTGATCATAATACGGTATGACAATGTAGCCGAGCTGGTACCGCCTCGTGCATTACCATTAATAAATTAATTGATTAATTCTATTACAAGGCTAGACTATTTTAATGTCTGCCGTTAATTAATTGGATAACCTTCAGTACGAAAGTTTTATAGGTTCTTTTGCTCTACGCGAAGCAACGGAGAGGGACTTGACAGGCTGGTGGGTGGGCAGACATGCCAGCGTCTCTAGTATCCGACGTATTATTTTTACTTTCCCGAGAAAATGTTTTCTCCTACCCTGTTAGACTATCTATCCCCCGGATAGAATATTCTAGTGTATTTTATTCCCAGCTAGAAAATATTTCATTCTACCTGGCTAGACTATCCTAGGACAGTCCATTCCCCAGTTGTATTTTCTTTCCCCTGGTTAGATATTCTACTCCCCCCCCCGGTTTGAATATCCTAGGACATTCTACGGCTCCCCAATAGAATATGCTAAGGTATTTTATCTCAACTTTAGAGTGTCACTTCTATACCTGGTTGAAATAGCATAGGATATTCTATTCCCGTGAAGGTACTGTACAGTGATGACAGCAGATGGGTATATGCGTATCTGTGTATCACGTATCTGTGTATCATGTGTGAATTACTCAACATCAATTGACAAATTACTATAATCAATATTGCTGGTAACAAATAAGATATTGTACCTTATCAAAAAATTTCGCGGTAACCTCTTCACTCCCTGGTTGGTTCAGCTGGGTAACATCAGTTGGGAGGCCATGTAATACAATATGTCAGCCATATCCTGGTGGAAAGTTTGAGACACGAGCTATAGATTTTAGTTAATTAAGTCACTCCTCACTTGCATTTCAATAATAATAGCCATAACAAAGCTAAACTACAGACAGTTAGTACATATATAACCATTTCTGACATCTCTCTAGACTTCTGGAACTTCCACGCATGTGTCTAGATGGAACCAGTCGTGGTATTTTGAACATCGTATCATGTATCATACATTTCAGGCCTCGTCCATTACAGCGACGTTGTGTTTCAAGTTAATTAACCTAGTTGCTTTGGATGCATGCAGACGTAGACTTTTGGAAAGCACCGTTTCGAAGAATCTGTACGGTACTCCAGTCTGACTATGACTCACTGAAGTGCTACCTCGATTCTATACGAGAGACGGCACCGATCAAAAGACAACGAGCTTCATCGGCCACCGCCTCTTCGACAGCGTTTGGATACGGCCAGCTGCAGCTAGTCTTTCAACTCGAGCGCTCTTGCCTCATCGCAGGATACGTATATCCTTTTCAAAATCGACGGCGAAGTAGAGACGAACTAACTCATCTCGGCCGCCTGGAGTCCAGCTTCAAACGAGTACACGAGCGACTCGAGAACATCGAAGATAAGATAGAGCAAGTGACTCGCGATCGGTTGCCATCGAAACGACGCACTAAATCGAAAGAACGACAATAGCAGAAAGAATGATGCGTTGCAAGATTTGCCACCTGCTCAGCAGAAGTTCGATAACAGTGTCTATTTGCTGCCGACAATGGCTCGGCTGGGAACGTTGCACTTCTCAATGCGGGCGTTGCACTTTGCAACGCTACGTGGTCAGACGACCAACGCCGTTGTCTCTTCGCGGTTTCGACGACATGAAAGAGGTCAGAAAAGAAATGTGAAATGAACTTGGGAGCGACGTAGCTCACGACAGCTCGTCGGACAGGGAACTACCAATCGTGTTCATCTGCCACAACCCAAGGTGCCGGTGTCTCCTCGTCACGCAGCTTGACTGCAGATGTGAACGTACGCGTCAACAATGACAGCCCAGAGATCATCGAGTGACACGGTAGAACTCTACAGTCATTGTCTAGCTCTATTGACTATAATAGTTATACCTAGCATTGACATAGTAGTCTACTTAGTAACTAGCTCTAGCTGTAGCTGACTAGCTATGACCATGTTCTTTCAGTTGTAGCCGCACACTGTACGTTAGCTATAGTTGAGATAATTGAGTTGAGTTGAGCAAATAGAGTTCAGGAGGCGTTGTAAAAACGATGGACGTGCATGTCTGTTTACTTGGTGAGTTGTGCGACGTCATGCAAATGAAGAAATGTGACCTGCTATAAAGTACGACGCCCACCCTTGTATATACGGTACCGGTACCGTGTACTACATTATAGTGTGCCCGTGAAAGCGCGCAGTCTACTACTTAACTGTAGTAGGTTGACGGTTTCGATGTTTTAATTGTGTCTCGATTTTTCCTAGACAACAAACGAGTCTGTATAACTTCGTCACCACAGTTGCCAACTCGTGGATCCGCTAGTGCGGAGCCTATCTAAATACGTAGCATTTCCCCTCCAACCGGTTCATCTATGGTAAAGGTAGCGTGTTGTGTACAATGCACGTACCTACACAGCTAGGGACCGCGGTCTTCACTGGCACGACGTTGTGTGTCAGAGCGGAGTCGTCCGTGACCAAGAGCTGCCAACGTGGTTTGGCATGTGAGAGAAAGTAAAGTTAAAACAAACACCTGCTTGTGTGTTGGAAATGTGATCTCTTGAGACACGCGTGTCTTCGGTCATTTCAATTTTCTATTCATGTTAGAAATTGAATAAGCGAACTACGCGTTCAAGTTTCTAGTCTTGAGCACAAAGGTGCTTAAAAATCAAACTTTAAAAAATAAATCTAAAGATCAAAAGAATCAAACATCAAACGATGAAAAACCATTTTACAAAATTTTTTACACAACAATGCAAATAAAAATTAAAAATTGAAAATGAACATATTAAAAATTATAAAAAATTAAAAAAATAAAATAAAAAATAAATAAAAATTGAAAATCAAAAAATAAAAACATAAAATAGAAATGTACAAAATTAAATAGCCGGACCATCCACTGACCATGATGTACTGGGAATGGTAACACTGTATTTCAATTTCTGCTACTTCGGCAGAGTCATTGGCACCACTCATCAACTGCAGCAGTGTGCACGAAATGAACTGCGTACACACAAACAAAAACACTGGTTGGGGATAATTTGAAGTGTACGACTGTTCATTGGAACATTCTATAGGTGCTTGGACTTAGACTGACATGTCGGAATATGTTTAATGGCAGTCTACCAATATCTACCAGTTACAAAACCTCCTAACTCCAACCATTACCTTTACTTTCCTCCAGAAAGCCATAACTAACAGATTTGCAAGAGTGATTCAAAACCTCCTTAAAGCCATCCTGACACAAATAGACACCAGATAATTTCTAGCAGACATTCTATCGATGACACCTTCATCTGCCACCTGGCTTACAAACACCAACAAACATGTAAACAAAGAGATGTTAGTCACCAGTGGCACAACAGAAGATCAGGGAGTTCTGCCCAGGTTGCCCAGGTGGTCGGACACGTAATGAGCATTGAAAGGTGAGCATTGTGTTGAAAAGTTAGCACTTTGTTCACACTGTGACATGGCGGCAGACCCGCCCTGCTATGATACGATCTGTATAATACAATCTATCACTCAGGGCACTAAGGTGGTGGTGAGATCCACCACAGCAGTCTACATGTCGGCAATGAGCAAGGCAATATCCTAAGCGCCCTGTAACAGAGCCAGTCAAAGTCGTCTTCAGAATTTTTTCTAGACAGGAGCATGCACTCGCTGTTACCTGCAGCTAGTGCACAGATGGCAGACCATCAACAATGTGATAGATTCTGTTTGGCACTTTCTTGTCTGTTTTGCAACAATGCTTGTTTGTCCGGGGTTTGCTATTCTTTCTATATCTGAAATAAACCATGTCCCTTGATGCAGCGACTACCCGACCACATCTCCGAAAATCCTGGGCACAGCCCTGAAGATCAAAGCTGAATTTCCACAACACAAATAGGAAACACTTTCTGCAGATTCTAAGCGTTAGCATGAAATCAGACTGCACTAATAGTATCCAAGTTCTACAACATCTTAATTAATTAATAATTAACACAATCAACACATCTGTAGTTGATAGTTCTTATTTTTACAAAGTTTTTAGCGGTAGACCTGCAATAACTGTAATAACCTGATATGAAGCAATCACTTCTTTGTACACAATTTGCTAACTTAGCAATGTCTCAGATAATCAATAACAACAAGTGATACACTATCCTCATCCACATGTTACCACTATACAGTAGTACTCACATCTCCTCCTCAGTTTCACTTCTATTTTCTTCTTGATCGTCTGCCTTGTCCTTTCTTTGGAGGCCCTTTGCCACGGGCTTTTCGTTTCGCGTTCATCTCCTCTCTGAAGTCGATATGCGGGTCTCTGTATAGCCCTAAGCGTCTCAGTCGTAGAAACAGAGAGTTTATTTCCTTGGTTGGAGGATAGTAAGACGTCACTTCTTCTCGCAGCTCTACAGGATTCCTCTTGAAATATCTTATAATTTTGAGGTCGTATGGAGTCAACTGGCGCGGTATATCGCCAAATATGCGAGCACCGAGTTGCACGAGCCGCTGAGACGCCATTGCTGGAAGTCACGTGTTTGGGTTGACATCAACCTGCGGTATGGCAAGGTTTGAATGGCCGAGTTTCTTTCCATCGCTTTCTCCAAGTTTAGTCGATATGCCGTGGCTTATAAAATGGAATGATACTTGCTCAGAAGTAACGGTTGCCGAGCAGGAGAAGGAATACACAGCAATGGTCCTGATTTACATAGCAGTGTTGTACCTAAACGTTTGTAGTACATAGTTCAGGGAACTGAAATGCTTTTTTACAATTAATAGTTAAAGTAACAAGTCGAATATAATCCTGTTCATATTATTTATAGAAATAGGTTTCTTTAACGCGCGCTAGCAATGAAGGCGTTGTGATTGTATGGACGGAATATTATTCTAAATTAAATGTATCGTTCAATGTCAGCGTGTTGACAAGTATCCTTAGAATTGTGGTGCTGGTTGTGTGTGTGTGTGTGTGTGTGTGTGTGTGTGTGTGTGTGTGTGTGTGTGTGTGTGTGTGTGTGTGTGTGTGTGTGTGTGTGTGTGTGTGTGTGTGTGTGTGAGTTGTACCGGTCAGTTTAGCAAATAGATAATCAAGAAATGACAGTCTAATTTTCTAGATGCTAAACAGCATTGTCAGACCAGTCTCGGACTCTGTACCTACCTTTATTGTTGATTTCTGTATAGATGTCTCCATGCAACTGATTGATAAAGTTAACAAGATATATCCCATGTACACGCCACTTACTGTACCGAATAGAGTGACTTAGCTAATTAGGCAGTCGTGTGTAGTTGTCTACCATTCAGTGGATGGTGACAGTCATTGTTTTACTTGTAGTGTGATGCTTTAGCTAATCAAGGTCATGACGACATTCCCATTGGACAGACTCGGAGTGGTGCAGACACTCCTGAAACATACAGTATAACAGGAGAGGCTGATGAGGAAATCAATGGTGAAGAAGACACCGATGTTGAAATAGATGACGATATTGCAGACTTTGATGTCGAGTCTGATGACGATGTGGAGGTAAAAATCACAAGAATGGAAACCAAACATAATCACATCATTGTGTGTGCTAGGTGGCCATGACAGATGGGGTTATTAATGAACTACCCCCTTGGTAACTCAGAAGTTAATATCAACCCGCAAAGAGGGCAATGCTCCAGATGCAACATTTTTAATACAGAAACTACAATAGAAATTTTAAAAATAATTGAGTGTGTCCTAAGAAAGTCTATTCATGTAGAGTTCGCGTGTTTAGTAGCAGACACTTGTACAGTACAGCTAGCAGATTGCCTTTGTCATTGCATGCTCTCTTAGTCTATGGTGTGATATCCTTCGTCACAACCGACATAACAAGCATGACAATCGATGATCCAGCAGTCGCGATAGTCAACGCTACGTTGATTCCCAAATTGGCAAGCAAAGCCTGATAGTTTGCAAGGCTGTAGTATTCCTGTGACGGATAGCAAATAACCGACGTACCAAATGTCACACACCGTTTCCTGAAAAAGTCGACCAGGATGCAACCCTGGGCCATCGTACCCACAGCCAGGACGACGAGTGCAGCCATGACGACTCGAGACCTTCCGCTTGCAGCCATCAGACCGACAGCGGCGCACAACAGCACGGCTGTGTCATGTACCATAGTGGCTATGACGGCTGGATGGAAGCTGTCCGAGTCGTTGACGTGGTAGGCGAGCACGCAGCCAGCTGCACACGTGGTCAACAACTCGATAAATGAGACGACGTAGAGTAGGACTTGGGAAGTCCTCAGACGTTTGTCCAGAGGAGAATATGGTCGCGGCTTGATGAGATAGGATTGCTCGTTTTGTTGATGCTGGATCGTTGGAGTCCACGCCGGTGCAGCCAATGGGTTGGTTTCGCTGGTGACGCCGATCCCGTGGTACTGGTAGTCGGGAGGACTTTGAGAGTCCTTGAATCGATGCATTTCGACGGACATTGTTGTCGTGGCTCAAGACTTGCTGCACTGTACAGTAACGTCGACAAACGCGCAATTAGCAGTTCCGGACGGAAACGACTGCCGGTCGACGTCACCGGTTGTGCAACCCTTATTACGTACACAGGTATACACGTGACAGGATATGACTGAAAAAATTAGTAGAGAAGCACTTTAGTGCTAACAAATGTCTAGTGAAAAAACAATTTAACAGTGTCTAACAGCTGGTGTACAAGAGATCTAGACCAGCACTCTAGCCTCGAAAGCCGTGCTCAATGTGAGACCTCACGTGCCTACACGCACGTGAGAGGAGGTGCTTGAGCCGATATGAGAAAGGCTTGGTTGCAAATCTGTACATCACTGATGACGTCGATGGCATGTTCACGTCACGAAACTTGATCTAGATACATCGTTTCCATTGTTCCTTGATCTGATGCAATTCTAGAGCCACTAGTTTTTATGTTGCGACTGGTAAGTCCTTAGACCTATCTGTATCAGTACCTGGTCTTGACGAATTTTATGAGTCGGTTCCTAAAGGAAACGGAAGCTGTAGCTGCGGCAATGCTTGCCTGGGTTCTATGCACGTTCGAGATGTAGATTTAGATCTAAGACTCTTTGGCGCGTAATGTGCAGTGCATATTACAAATGTCTTCACTACTAGAATAGAGCATGTTGAACTGGGATGTTCACTAGACAGCTAGTGCAAATATTGCATGCAGATTCAGCAGAGAGTCAGACGGATCCGGTAGATGGCGAGATTTCAAGAACTTAGAACCGCTCACTGACAAGTTGGAGCTTTGCTCCGACTCCTTGCGTGGTGTCCAAATTGTTTCCAAAAAGGTTAGACTAAACTTGCAAAATGTTGTTTGATCCGGTCATACGTAGTGCAGTTGATTTTCTGTATATTGTTTTAATCCAGCTTGAAAATATCTAATCATGCAGTCCTTCCCCAACAGCAACGGTGCATATCATTTGCTGCACCTACCACTAGAGGTACGATACTGATTGCTCACTGCATTTGACTGGCATGCACCAGAGCTTTCCCTTTGATATAGGAATTTGTTCCTCTCAAAACGGTCTGCAACCTCACCTTGGCGTTATCTATTGCTATACTTTAATTACTATCCACGCCGTCAAACGTTTTCATCGAGATCAGCAATCTCGTGCACCTGCATGTGTCTAACTCCATCAATACACATGCATGCAAGCAGGTTGCCCCTGTATCCTGATATGAGCCCACGCCCTTTCTGCTGCTGCCCCTCACACTTTGTATACACACTCACCCCTTGCACGTCTCTGTTAGCTACAAAGCTGCAGAATTGCCCAGTCAAGAAGTGATGTACACACGCACATGTATATACCCTTGTAGCGCGCGTATGCATATCTAGATGCTGTTGAGTAGATCATTGCTAGATGACTGAAGAAATGACTGGCCTTTGATCTTGATAAAACTTAAACGTGATTGTAGTTTCTTTGAGTTACTCGGCAGCTCACTGCATGATTTAGAGGCACCAAAAAACAGAAAGTGTATGACATAAAAACCAAAACATTATGCACTCGGTTACCTAGTTCGTCCTCAGAGCCCTAGAGCTCTTTTTATGACATTTGGCGTCACAAGGCAATGGACTTACTAGGGGAGGTGCACGTGGCCTTCATTGCACTAACTTGTCTGAATATGAAGTTGTCTGATTTCAAGAACCTTGTCGTAAACGTATTGCTGTTTGCTCATACGTGACATACTCATGCACTCACTCACCCACTCACTTGCAATTAACAGCCAGCAAATGACAACATATATAGCGTATTACGTACCAACATATGAAGTTTCTAATTGGTCCAATTAAATACAACACTCTCAGGAGAAATAAGACTCACTACAACTGCATGCATGTAACCTAGGAAACAATACAAGAAGCAGAATACTAGGTACTGGCAAGCAACAGGTCTAACACCAAGACCTGAATAAGCTCAGTAAGACCCAATAAAGGTTCCAGCTGTTGGAGATAAAGTCATGTCTATGACTAAGACAGGAAATGGCTTGTTCTCTAGATTACTAGCCTGCCACGACTTCAATTGGTGTGAGACCTGTTGCACAGTGGAAGCTACATCACCTAGTCCACGATCATAGCAAATCCTCGTAAGCACCGCATGCAGGGTTTCAGTATGTGCCAAATATCTTGGGAAAGACAACATTCAGGGCCCACTTCAACTGTATACAACGTTTTTTATCTCAACCAGATGAACGAATAATTTTCATCAATGACTACAACAGGAGAAGATTCTATAGACATCCACTACCGTAAGGACCTTTATGCATGCCTGGTGCAGACATACTATACTACATGTATTGTTCGCTAGGATGACAAGCATATACATGAACAGTTTCCTGTCTGTGGTGTTAAGAGCCCTAGCCATAATATCTTTTTTGAGCCCAAAACAAACTTTTCAATTGTGAGTGGCCTCCTACCACCCACAGCTGGGTAGAGCTGACTAGCTAGTACATGCAACAGCAATATTCATTTTGCCAGCCTGACTGACCGGATCGCATACTAGCTAGCAGAAACAGATCTAGACTGACGTCTATAAGTAGTCTAACTTTCTTGCAGGTGCAATACACATTGACGGCCTTAGTGGCTCTACAATCAGGAGATCCGTAATGGTGTCACACTGGTGTCACACGAAGTCCCCTTTCAAGTCCACCTAACTAACATCTATACAAACTGCTGCAAATTAATGGCGCAATGTTACCACTAAGAAGAGCGGAAAAGGCATCAAGCACGACACATGCGTACCTTGGAATGCATTAGCAATGCTTGAGATACTTGAAAGCTCCATGTATGCAATGTCTACTAAACCTAGACGATAGAATGACGTCATAGCTCTGTCTTGGATCGAGTACACGTGCGACGACACAACAATTGCGTGTACGCCCCTGCATGGGTTTGGTCGCACTGTAAGTTTGATACACAAGCATATAGAAGGTAAGCCCGCCTTTAGAATTCCAAACGTCATAAATGTATTTACACTTTAGGAATCGCGGCAGATGTGCAAAACAAACTACGCAATAACTACCACAAAACAAGGAATACCGGATAACCGCCTTTAACTTAATTAACCATGATCGAGAAACCCCGGTGGAATTTTGCTGTTTGCTGTCACTTAGACAACAAACGCCGCCGGATAACGATAAGTTACGACTGCAGCTACCTGTATATAAACCGTTCATTGTCACCTTGCAGCAGCATTCTGTAAAGCGTCGGTAGTCTACCAAAGCTCGAGGCGTGATGGGAAAACTGTTGGTGTTTGCTGCGTTACTGCTGTTAGTATTCTACTATGCAGCTGGTGGTGTTGCTGCTGTGGCAATCAAGTCTACTGTATCTGAGGTGTATAGTATACATAGTCACCGTGACTGTGCAAGATCTATACAAGAATGATTTCAAAATTTTCAGTGTATTTTGTAGTAAATTATACAAACAATTGTTATCATGTTGTTTTTGAAAAAATCTGATAGCGTACAAGCTTCAGATACAAAGTCACAGGCTAGCAAGAACCGTCTGCGAAGGGACGCAACGTCTGCTCAAACGGCAGTGAAACAGGTAACTTAATGCTACAAAACACTTTACTAAATAAATGATCATGACAAACGCTCTCTTACCACTCAAAAACATGTTCACTTTTCCAACCAGTTCTAACTGTTTTCAATTCTGATAACTATCGCTTCTACAAGACAACCTACAGTGGTAAACACGCATTCATCTAGACAGTAACACTATATACACATCAACGAGAATTAAGACTAGATTCTACTAGGTTCATTAGTTAATTTCTGTGTTTAGATGTTGTAGTTTAATGTTCATTCGGTTATTGTAATGTATAGGAATGCGCCAGTGTGGCTCCAATCCAATGACGACAGTTGCTAGAAACTACACAGCTAGGTCGTGTGTCGATCACATGGAACACGGGGCGTCTCACTGTGGACATTACGTCATCGATGATGGACAAGAAAGTTACGTTGTCTTCTGTGATATCAGCACAGAGATTGGATTTGCCTACACACTTATCGAGTCGTTTGGTCTCAAACACAACTCTTTCTTTCGAAAAGGTCTGACTGTGAACTGGCCTATCAATGAGAATTCACCCAACTGGAACATGTACCGTCTCTCCCACAGCAGAATGTCCCGTGTTAGAGATCACTCCACCTACTGGAGAACCACGTGCAACTTTCCATCTGTGGGAATTGACTACCAAGATTATGTGAGAGCAAGAATTACAGACGTAGATCCATTAAAGCAGACCTTGTCTAATACTTGCAAAAAGGTAGAATATATCAATTTGCGTGGTCACCTAGGATTACAGACGACAGTTGCATTTTGGAATAATAATGGCAATCATATGCATACTGACAGCAGTGCAAGAAAATGTGCATTTAAAGCCACAGTGGCCCGATGAAGACAACTGGGGCCACTACGGTCTCGTGAGCCCCAAGTTTCGTTGTACAGCCACAGCAGAATCAACAACACAATACTGGATGGGAGACTACATACGGGGTAACGTGAAAACAAGAAAACACAGTCTAAAGAATGTGAAAAAATTTACTAAATTAAAATCAACGTCTCCAGCAATCATAGCGTGTACATACAACTGTAGTTGTGGTTTGTTCGTAATCGACTCCAGTATAGACACTGTACTGAGTGTAGTTTACAAATGAAACACTTACTGTACAACTAGGCGGTTAGGTCACGAGCGCGCGCTAAGCGATACACCCCTTTTATCAAGTCGTTATGAACGTTGTAGATGGTTTTCTGAGCGCAGTGTAGCTGGTAAGTACTTTCAGTATCGATAAGAGTTGTTCTGTTGAAGTTGTAGTCTTGTTGGTGGTTGTAGTCACATTTGCGTAATTACGAGACCCTTTTGGTGGAGTTCTTCCTGTTTACGTTAGATGGTATTAAAGTCATGAAGTCCTAGTACCCCTGAGAACTATTCTGCGTTTGCTCCAAACGGACTGCCAAATACGAGACCATCCTGCAGGCAAAGCCATTTTGTTACCATTGTTTCTGCCTATTCTTTGTATTCATTTGGACATACTGGATTGCGCTGTCTTACGGTACTCTTATGACTTGAGTTGAAATACGTACTATATATACAGCCAGTATTTATAGGCATATTCTGTCAAGAGTTATATATCTAATATATGAAGCTCAAATTGTCTGTGTGAGTGTGTGTGTGTGTGTGTGTGTGTGTGTGTGTGTGTGTGTGTGTGTGTGTGTGTTCGCGTTTGGGGGCCACGTCTTTTGTTCGTTTGCAACCGAAATCGGCACGTACAAAGGAAGGTTTGCGTAAAAAAATTAAAAAATTATGCACCGGGTCCCCTTTCGAGGGATCGACCCACGCGTAAAATTTCTTGATGACACAAACGCTACACATTCCGGTTTATTCGAACACACGCCCGCACCAGTCCTGTGTAGACCGTATGCATCGTCGTCCTTCGCAAAGCTTCGAGCGATCGAATATCTCTTGCCGACGAAACTTACTCTTCTAGCGCTTTCGTTTCTCTCCAAATTCTGATTGCATTTGCACCGAATCCAACCTACACGTTTTCTGCAGCAAGCGCTACACGGGGAGTGTGTCGATTTCTATCTAAACAAACGCGAAGAGCAAGATTCGAATTCATTCAGCATATCCGGGACCTCGCAACAAAGATTGCACGTGACGTGTCCACAGACCTATCTTTGCACTACAGTATCTTGCCCGTACGAAGGACGGGCCATGTATACTAGTGTATATATATATATATATATATATATATATATATATATATATATATATATATATATACACACACACACACACACACACACACACACACACATATAGTCTGGTTACTCCTACTTTTAGGAAGTTTGATCTGGCATGCTTGATATTTTATGTATAACATGTTTGATCTTCCAGCAGCTTTGAGATTTCGCATTGCTTGGATGCTTGTACAGGAATAAAGCAGAAAATGTTTTCATTAATAGTAATTATTAACCTCCCAGTTCTTCTGCTACACGAGTACAGAAATTGTCAACAGTTTGAACCTGTCAAATACATGATTAATTGTGTGTCTGTAAATAGTTGTAGTATTAGTAGATGTTTGACCTGTTTGATTACTGAAAGTAATTGAAAGAGACTGAATTGAACTGTTTTAGGACATCTGTTTGAGAACTATTGATGATGCTCGGTGGCGGTGGTGGTGGTGCGGCTGCTGCTGATATGTTAATTAACTATTTATTTACCCAGAGAAAACAATTCAGACTATAGTCTGATCTTGCAAATTGTGCCCTATTGCACACTATGACTCTACGTACACATTACATGTACACTGGACAGCAAAATAGTGAGAATAGAATAAACAGGTTAAATTTCACACCGACCAGCAGCCATGACGTATGTCTTAGCATGGCGGAGCATCATCTGAAGAAGCTCACTTCGCCATCTCACACTGTCAGATGTTCCGTGTGCATCTGTTTAGTTGGTCACTTCGTTTAGTTGGTCACTTCTATGGCGTGCCATTTGTGTCAAAATTAGACAATGAGATGAGGCGATGAGACAATGAGATGAGGCGATGAGATCATGAGATGAGGCGATGAGACAATGAGATGAGGCGATGAGATCATGAGATGAGGCGATGAGACAATGAGATGAGGCGATGAGATCATGAGATGAGACAATGAGATCATGCGATGAGACAATGAGATGAGGCGATGAGACAATGAGATGAGGCGATGAGACAATGAGATGAGGCGATGAGATCATGAGATGAGGCGATGAGACCATGCGATGAGACCATGCGATGAGACCATGCGATGAGACTATGCGATGAGACCATGCGATGAAACTGCAATATGAGACTGCACTATGAGACTGCAATATGAGACGGCATCAATATGAGATTACCGCAGATTACCGCAGATTACCGCATGCCGCTACTACACTGTATGGGACTGGGGAGACTGCATTACATAATTATATTTTATCTACTACAGAGAATCTAGTTTTTGAAGATTTTTTCACCCGTGTTCTTGTGTGATTGCATCAAGGCTGCGTTTTTGAGCTCCACAAAACCAATTGAAGTGCTTACTCTCCCACTTTTCTAAATCTAGACAACACATGCAGTATGTAGTCTTTGGTATCCGGTTGGAGAGTTACAACATGTCGTATATATCTTGTACGAGTTAGACACTCGCTGCAAGTCACTCTATTTCTAGACTACAATTGATTGTCGAAACACATCTAGATGGAGACATCGTGTAATTGCCTCTCAGGAAATCCCCTTACACGTGTAGAACACCTAGTAGATCGACTCCTTCCCTATTAAAACCTATCTAATCTCTGACACAACTTCACGGATTTGCGTACAATGATAGTCAGCGTGCACACATGTATACATATATACTTACGTCATCTACTTCTTATGTGCATATAGATGGTGGATTTTTCATGATGCATTCGGTCAACTAGTAATTTTGGGTGTAGTCAACGACGTCGAGTCTGCATTGAGAAGCTACGAGTGCAAAACAACAGCAAAACAACACGAGAGCGCAAACTCTGAAATAAAGATAGGAAAATAAATTTAAAAAAATGCAAATAGAAAATAAAAATGCTATTTAAAAATAAAACGTAAGTATTGTAGTAACATTTCAAATTTAATTTTTTAATTTTAAAATACTATAGTTAGCATTAAATTAATTGAATATTGCAATGAAAAGAGGCAATGAGACAATGAGACGAGGCGATGAAATGAGACTGCAATATGAGATTACTAGAAGAGGTCATGCAGCTACATCGTTTATATTTTCCTACAAAAATTTATTTTTAAAAAGTCTAATTACAATTACAATTATTCTTTTCAATAATTATAATTATAAGAGATAATGATAATTAGATTTCTACGCTTGTGTGTTTGCTCTAGAAACCAAGCGAGTACCTATACGCCCACTGTTTTAGACTACGCACAAGTAGCTAAAACATGCTGTATCTTGACACTCGCTGCAGCTTATTCTATTTCCTTAGAATCGCGCGTACGTATGTCTAAATTATTGCTTCTCGGGAAATCCCCTTACATGTGTCACAGGATATATTAACTAATATAGGAACGCTTCCTACATGCAATAACCACAGTCGTCCTATTTCCAGAATGAACCTAGACGTATAATCTCACGGATTTTCACATCCTAGTCAGCGTTCACACTCTTCGTTGTCTGAGCATGCGATGTCTGCTGTTTCTCACTCACCGTATTTGAGTCTGCGGCTAACTAAAAATTGTGATCCGCCTGCGAATTAACTCTTTCCCAATTTTGGGTCTGGAAGTGCGCGAAATCTAGAGTGTCGTACAGATGACAGGCGAGATTTACATGTGAACGCTAACTAGACCCGGCTGCCCATCGCCAAACCGTGTAAGTGCACATGCATCGAGTCTCAAATAACTTTGTGATGACATTCTAATCGTCACAGGGAGCGATGTTGAAAACCATATAATTTTATAGTACATCAATTTCAATGTCAGCTAGTCACGTAGCTCTTAAAATCAACCTTTATTATCTAGATATTTCTGTAGTCTAGCACAACCATAGATTAACTATCAAGCATCGAAAGGTAACAGAAACTTTAATTCAAAAAGGGTCTTGTTAGACAATTTCTTATTGTATTCTAACACAATAATCATAGAACCAAACATGCATCTACTAAAAGCCTAGTCAAATCTAGCAAAGAAAGTAGTGCAAAATTTATGTGTCATATTTATACAATTCCAAAACCCATTGATTGAAGTTCAGTGGCTGTTCTGAGAGCGTCAGAAAACTCGTCATACAAGGTGCAGTTAGTAGGGAGCTCCAATATCATTGCACACGTCGAGCAGTTTGGATAACGTGACCGGATACTTGAAACTGTGATGCTATCCGGCATCTGGAATCCCATCGGAGGGACTGCTGACACTCCGCTGACAAACTGCAGCAGCAAACGAAGATGTTTCTCATCTGTTTCAACAAAAACCGGGTAAAATAGTAGATGCATATTTATACAGCTAGCCTAGCTAGCTAGACTAAAAAGGCCAAGTAATCATGCAGTTGCGTCAATGATTAAAAAGTACGTTACATACCTGCTTCTAAGACGTACCGCTGAAAGTAATCCTTCAAATGTTGAGGTAACGTATTTTCATACGTCACAAGCTTAAGAAATTCAGAAGCTACGAGTGGCACTTGACCTTCGTTTGTAAATAGGCTTGACATTACTTTCCCATGCTCCTTTACCATCGTGCAGATTTCAGGTCCGAGTCCTGCTATGACTTGATCGATTTCTGAACGTCTGCTCAAAATTATCTCATGCACAAGCAGGCTGCGAACAGCTTCTCCATGATTTTCTTTAGTAAGTCGGTAAGGATAGCCGGCTGCAATAACAGAATCTTGTAACACCGTTACATGAGTTTCAAATTCTTCATTTGAAATGTCTTGTCTTCCAATCTAATAAGCAATACATTAGATATCAACTTGTAATACAATAAACAATTAATAAATAAAATAAACAATTATTAAATTTAGAAATTATTATTACCTGCTTAGCAGAGTGAGCAACAGCTGAGTCTGGAATGTCATCAGGCGTTGCAAGAGCATACACATCATCTAGGTCTTGAGTTTGTAAATATGCATAAAACGCACTCGAGAACATCGGAAAGCCCGGTCCTCCTTGAACAATAGACGCTGCAATCATATTGCCAGCAAACTTGAACATTCCTCCCATGAGAGCGTCGATGTTGTGAATTGGCAGTATATGACCAGCCTTACCCTCGAAGAGACGAAAGGGAGTATCCGGAGCAATTAAGCTACGCAAAAGCAGAGTAAAAAACTCTCGCCTTGGACCTCCTCCATCAACAGCTGGTTCGTTCTCAAAACGAATTCTAAATGTGCTTCGTATGTCAAACTTCTTGCTTTTAAAAAAAGCGACTGTGTCAGTTAGTATGCTGTCTCTTGCAACAGCTATTCTTGTTGCTGGCAAAGTACCGAGATCGGGGCAATAGCTTTCCAAGAGATCAGACAAATCACCCACTTCATCGGTGTAGACTGTTTGTGCTGTTGGGCTCTGTATGCATAGAAAGATCAATACGTTCTATCTTAGAAATTTAGTTTTGAGTTTACCTGTGGAATAAGTCCATCCAGCACAGCTTCTACAGCGCTCTCAACGGTAGAAAAATCGTGAATCGCTCTTTTCAGAAACGATTCAGTCCTATCTGGAAATACTTGACGTAGTTCTCTAACTTGAGACATCACAAAAATTTCTAAATATGTAATTGTATTGCTCAGTTTGAAGTCTGAATATATTTGTAGTAAATTAATATACCTGATGATGGGCTTGTTGACTCATCACGCGTACGAGAGGCAGTGGGTGCCAACTGCAACAGAAAAACAATACCTTTGCAAATGTAGTCACCAAACATACGATATAACTCTCACTCGTGGAGATCGAGGTGGTTCGTTTTCTACTGTTTCAGAAGAACTAGAACAGCATCTCAAGTGCTCTCGAAGTGATACCTGAACAATGTCAGCACCGCACGTATCGCATGTAATAGTCGGTTCCTGCTCTTCACCTAGATTCTATAACAAATTAGCAAAAACAAATATTGTAATAAGTTATATACTAATTTAAAAACAGTCAGAATTAAATAGAACTTAACGTACTGTTGGTCTTTGTGATGTATCCGTTAGGGGTAAAGAATGCTTTATTGGTCTGAGATACAATTTCGCCTGGTTCAAGGCTGCCTTGACATTTCTTGCGTTTAGGATACCATTTGCTGTACGCAGGACTTCGAGAGTTCTCCGACTTGTAAGACGCATCATTTCATATCCTGCTCTTTCCAGGGGTGAAAACGTCTGAACAATTGCATTGTGGACTTCCAGAGCATCGTCATCGTGGCCAACGGAAATGTCTTGCTCTCCTAGCCCTGCCAATGATAGCTTCAGCTTAGTTTCGCGAGATGGAGGAATGCTTTGCTGGTGATCCGATAAACAAATTGCATGGATTGTAATCATTTGCCTTTTGGTCGAGCGACCGTAGGCATGACTTGTCGTTGTTTGTGATGAACGACTGGAACTGCCGTGTCGACAGCTAGGTCTAGAACTATGTCGACGACTGTGACCAGAAGATCGACCAAACAATCTTCTTTGTTCTGCTGCCAAAGCTGTCGACCTCATGAAAGCCACGTTGTCGCTGTCTAGTCGTTCTCTAGATGATGACGTTTCTCTAGGTTGTTGAGAAGGTGTTTCTGGAGATCGAGAATCTTCTGTTTGCCTACAGCTCATCTCTTGTGCCACTCGATCTAATTCTATCATTGCATTCTGTAGCATACGTCTAGCATTGCTGAATTCACTTCCTGATTTTCTGCTCGACTCAGACATCTCAAAGCAGAAAGTAACTTCCTCTGGTACCAACCAAGAGCTCAACTGAGCAATACGTGAGAGAGTTGAATTATTTATACCAGTAATGCTATGTCATGTTTTGGATAGGTTGCAAACTTTAGATTCTTTCTCATCTGACGATTGCATGTTGCTTAGTACGATTATGACTCAAACATCAAACTTTCTCAAGTAAAGAATTTACTGAGGCTACGTTCAGACAGTTTCTACAATAGTGGAAATGCTTTCTCATCAGATGATTTCAAAACAATAAACTTTGACACTCTGTGATAGTGCTAAATGATTGTTTGGTACCACACAAACATCAAACTTTCTCAAATGAAAAATGCACCGAGGTTACGTTCAGACTGTTTCTACACTAGTCAAAATACTTTCTCATCTCATGATTCCACTAAACATCCAAACAATAAATTTTGACACTTTGTGATAGGGCAGCTAGTGTTAGACAATCGCTTGGCATTGCACAAACATCAAACTTTCTCAAGTGAAGAATAAACTGAGGTTAGGCGAGTGCATATGTCAGTGATAACGCTTGACCAATTGTGGCTCTAAATGCAATGCCTCTAGTAGAGGGCTGGATTTGCATGTCAAATGAAGGAAGTAGCTCGCCATAACATATGGCCCCTCCTACTCACGTGCTTTCGAAATCATTTCCTTGCTTGTGTACATGTACGTGTGCTCAGGATTTTGAGATCAAACTCTAATTAGCAATGCTTGAATGCACTTAGCGAACACTAACGACGTCAAAGCCATGCACACTAGAATGGTTGCAGGATGCGAATATGCTCGTCTGTCGATCAACATTAGAAACAAAAATAAAATAAGAATGACAAATATTAGAAACTTAGATATCGCCTAGGCTAAAATTTAGTGTCCTATCACTCATGCATGCACTGACTGGCCTGTCTTATTTTAGCGTTTTCACACTAGGGTTAGGTTAACTACCGGATGTCTGAAACACAATACTTAATTGGTTTGGGGTTCATTATCGTGAACCGTCTGTGTTTAAGAGGTGTGGTCTATAATGATCGACTCTACTGTATGTTGACTGTAGATAGTTGCTTGGAGTCTTTCCAAATCGAATAGGCGTCAACTTCCCAGTGCAGGGTAGACGTTGATCTCGTTGACTATAGATGCCGTAAGCGTGCCTCCATGCAACAGGCTTCCCTTGTCGCCCCAAGGAACAGCTCATGCTTGGGCGTGACGGTTGATGAGAGCCAGGTGCAAGTGCTTACCGATTTGTTGTTAGAGGTCGGTCGCGTGGCTTTCTCGTCCGTCTCTTATGAATAAGTTAATTGCATTACATTGCATGCGTGCCAGAGGCGTGGCTGGGCGTGGCCAAGCTAGACACAACTCTCGTCTTTCAATAGAATTGAATATTGAAGTCACCGGCGACCGTCTGCGCGGCGTCATTATGCTGGTTAGGAGATATGGCTCACGCTAGCAACTTTCTATTTACATTTAGTGTACCAAGAAAGAAAATTGCACCAGAGGCTCTATTCTAATATTCATAATTTACGAAAATTGGACGGATGGAAAGATTGAATCTATTTGCAAAGTAAACGAATATTGAAATAACAATTGGTCTTCAATCAATTTCTATTTTCAATGCAATGGAATATTGTAAGAGCAAGCAACGCCAGTCAATTTTTAATTTGACATTTCATTTTCAATTTGTCTCAAAAATTAAAAATGGAATGGACGAATTGGCCACGCAAATTCAAAATTTAAAATTTAATTTTTAAATTATAATAAATATTGAATTTAACATTGAAAATTGAACTAACGTGCTTTATTCCATTGCATTGAAAAAGGAAATTGGTTAAAAACTAAGGGTGTTTTCAATATGCATTTTAATCCGCAAATACTTATAGTCCGTCGATCAATCAAATTTTAATTTTCTAGTATTTTATAGAATTGACTAGTGAAATTGCAAGCAACTGCTAAGCTATTTTCAATTTCTAATTCAATATTCAATTGTTGCCGGAAATTGAAAAAATGGATGGACGAAATGGTCACGCACCGTCACGCACCCCCGCTGCATACTGCCGACGACGAAGAAGTAACAAGAGCACAGTTTGGAGGATGTAATGCTGCTAGAAACAGGGCGTCAACAACAAGAATCTCGCGCGTGCAAGATGACCGATGACCGATGACCGATGACGTCATTTTCGTCGCTATCGCAGTGCTATAGCACAGAGTACCAAACTGTTATGTCGTTTGTCATGCGGAGTATTCTAACTCTGTTGTCAGACGTCATGTCTAGAGATTCCTGCTCAAACAATGGATCACGATAACGTGCTAGGTTGACAAACCAAACGCAGTCCAGTCTGAAAACAGGTTTGTACTGTACGCTACCTCGTATCACGCAAATCAAAACCTAACACACCATGTTTTGGAAACCATAGTGTGAACACACCTACTTTAGTGCTAACCAAGAATATGACACCAAAATACTCTCAGGAGGTCTGCAACACAGTAGTTATCTATAATTAAGTTTGCTAACCAAGGTCGCTACCCCTAGTGTGAAAACGTTATAATCTACCACATTGGCGTAGACCAGCTGGTTGGCATCAAAGTAAGGACCAGCCCATCTTATTATCTATCTGACAAATGGATGCTTTCTTCGGTCAGGTGCGTTTGTTTCTGCGTAGACTTGACCAGTGGCTGACAACTGCTGATGAACCAGAGGCAATGGTGCAAGGGGATGCTGATGATCTTCTTCTCCTTGGTGAAACCATTCATCATCATCTTGTTGGAATGGTGGAAGGCGGAGAGAATGGACTGACTCCATTAGGCCGATATATTGGAAGCCTCGTAGAAGCGTTTTCCGCGATAACCAGTTCGTTTGGACACACAGTGGATATGCGAGCGTTCACAGCTGGTGCCATTGCAACAGGGAGCAGGGGTAGACCACGACTGGACATCGGGCAGGAACAGCTGATATTTCTAGTTGATCATGGCTTTTCTGTTTCATCGATAGCTGAGCTACTTGGAGTGTGCAGGAGTACTGTCAACAGGCGAATGCGTGAATGGGATCTATCGGTAGCTCGAAGGTACGCAGATATAAACGATGCTGAGCTGGACAGAACCGTGGTAGAGATCAAACGGGGATTTCCGGACGCTGGATACAGTATGATGGATGGACTGCTGCGATCAAGAGGTATTATCATCCAGCGACATAGGATACGCCTGTCGGTAGCTAGAGTTGACCCGATTGGAGTTGCTGAACGATGGGCTACTTCAATTCCTAGGAGAGTTTACCGTGTCAGTGGACCTAATGCGTTGTGGCATGTAGACGGAAACCACAAGCTGATACGGTACGTATGAAAGGTGCATTCACACGACGTTTCTAGCTAGGTTAACTCCAGACGCCATTTAACACTGCGTAGTGTTCACACAGCTCAGAAATGACCCACTAACTAATCTAGATACTAATTATGTATATCTTGTCATTGTTGTCCTGTCAATGTCTGCAAGGTTTGGAGGGTTTCGTCCTCTCACTAGGGACATGATCTTTACAAGCTACATCTGGTTGTACATTCTGCACAGCAACACTAGGAGAGTAGTAAAAAGAACCTCTCGTTGCCGACGCGCTTTTCTTCGCCTCCTCCTTTTCCACTGAAGACGCGCCCGTGTAGCTTTGAAGCACATTCTAGAAAACGCGCCATTCTTCGCTATGCTAGAAGACGGAGTGACCTAGTTGTAGGCGGAGCGACCGAGTTCTAACCTAACTTGCAAGTGGGTCAGCGATAACCTAGGTTAGCTGAAGCCATTAATTAGGATAACTTTGTTAACCTACTACATGTTTCCTAGGGTAGTGTTTACTCAGCTTGCTTAAATAGGTTAGCCTAAGGTCAGTGTGAAAGCACCCAAAGTCATTTTCGAAAGTCTTTTCTACTGAACAGAACAACACCTGTTTGCCTGTCTTTGTCCGTCTGTCTGTCTGTCTGTTCGTCCTTCTGTCTGTCTGTTCGTCCTTCTGTCTGTCTGTCTGTCTGTCTTTCTGTCTGTCTGTCTGTCTGTCTGTCTGTCTGTTTGTCTCTCTGTCTGTCTCTTGTCTCTCTACGTGTTGTTGTGATTGTCTGTTTGTTTTTATGCTATCTTTTGGTTTGTCCTTCACTCTCTTTGTATGCATATTTTTGGTTTTCCGAATCACTAGTAAAATGGTAGAAAACTGATACAATATGATTATGAATATAATATAAATATAATACCAGAAAATATAATACCAGAAAATATAATACCATAAAATATAATACCATATAATAAAATAGATGAATTATGAATCTTGCCTATGTACATCAATTTAATTAAGTATAATCAGAGATGCATGTGAGTTTCAATTCTACACTTAGTGAACTATTCTGTATTTATGTGTATATCTTGATGTTGGGTTTTTGCAGATGGCATTTTGTCATCCATGGTGGAGTAGACGGATATAGTCGAATACCCGTGTTTTGTAAATGCTCTACTAACAACCGTGCGACAACAGTGTTGGAGTCATTTCTAGAAGCTGTTCGACAGTTTGGGTTGCCATCAAGGGTAAGGTCAGACAAAGGAATGGAAAATGTAGAAATATCAAGGTTTATGTTAGAACACAGAGGACCAGGACGAGGCAGTATGATAACAGGACGGAGCGTGCATAACCAACGGATTGAGCGTTTCTGGAGAGACCTTTTCCAAGGATGTACCTTTCTTTTCTACTTTCTGTTCCGGAACTTAGAAGAGTGTTTTCTCCTTGATGTAACAAATGGCAAAGATTTATTTTGCTTACAGTACGTGTACCTGCCCAGAATAGACCACGCTATTAAACAATTTTGTGACGGCTACAAAAATCATCGACTTCGGACTGCTAGAAACAGTACACCTATTCAGCTATGGATAACAGGAATGCTGCAGGGGGCAGAACTTCGAAATATGGAAGACCTGGACATTGTTAGTGATGCTATTGTCCTTCCTAGTGATTACTAATTATGTGATTACTGTTTCTCTTTGAGGGTGCAATTGATGGTTATGGCATTGATGGCCATGGACCCATTCCATTGAATGGTCTAGATGATTGTGATGTTGTTCAAGTACCGCAGATAGAAGACGCCCTCTCTTCTTTGCAATTCCAGGATCTGGTCATGCTGATAGACCCAATGGCTGATTCTGACTGTCAGGGAGTAGATATTTATGTTAGAGCCCGTGAATTTGTCTATGCTGCAAATGCATGAATATATAGGTCATGTGTAACATGGAGTTGTCAGTCAGTGGATGGTCTGGTCATTTAATTTTCTACATTTCAATTTTTATGTTTTCATTTTTTAATTTTTATTTATTTTTATTTAATTCTGTAATGTTTTTAATTTTTAATTTTTATTTTTCAATATTTAATTTTTTATTTGCATTCTTATTTAAAATTTGGTATATCTTAAATATTAACTTTTAATTTTTAATTTTTTTATTCTCCTTTTATTATTTATAGAATGGTTTTTATCTGATGACGTTTGATTCTTGTGATCTTTAGATTTATTTTTAAAGTTTGATTTCTAGGCACTTGAAATGACTGAAGTTTCTAGGCTCAAAACTAGAAACTTGAACGCGCAGTTCGCTTATGCTGTTTCTAGAAATGACTGAAGACACTAGACACAACGAGTGTTCCAGCGGGGCTTCCATTCGAACGCGTGTCTCAGGAGATCACATTTCCAACACACAAGCAGGTGTTTGTTTTTACTTTACTTTCGTCACGTGCCAAACCACGCTGGCAGCTCTTGGCGGCGGACAACTCCGCTCACTCGTCGGACACGGAACTACTAATCGTGTTTCTATCCAAGGTGCCGGTGCCTCCTTGTCACGCAGCTTGACTGCAGATGTGAACGTACGCTACGATAATGACAGCCCAGGGATCGCCGAGTGACACGGTAGAACTCGATCTACAAACATTGTCTAGCACTATTGACTCTCGTAGCTATACGTAGCATTGACATAGTAGTCTACTTAGTGACTAGTTGTAGCTGACTAGCTATGACCATGTTCTTTCAGTTGTAGCCGCACACTGTTCTACGTTAGCTACTAGTAGTTGAGTTAGTTAATTGAGTTGAGTTGAGCAAATAGAGTTCAGTTGAGTTGACTTCAAATTGAGTTCAGAAGGCGTTGTAGAAAACGATGGTCGTGCATGTCGGTTTACTTGGTGAGTCGTGCGACGTCATGCAAATGACGAAATGTGACCTGTTTTGACTACCACGCCCATTCTTCTATACGGTATGTACCGGTACCGTACCACATTTATGTAACTGTGCCCGTGAAAGCGCGCACTCTACTACATAATTGTATTAGGTTGACGGTTTCTATGTTTTAATTGTGTGTCGAATATTCCTAGACAACAAACGAGTCTGTACACTTCATCACCACAGTTGCCAACTCGGCGATCCGCTAGAGCGGAGCCTATCTAAATACATCTAAATTCGTAGCATTTCCCCTCTAGCCGGTTCGTCTACGGTAAGGGTAGCGTGTTGTGTACAATACACGTACCTACACAGCTAGGGACCGCGATATTCACTGGCAAAACGTTGTGTGTCAGAGCCAAGAGCAGCCAACTTGATTTGGCACGTGACGGAAAGTAAAGTAAAAACAAAATAAATCTAGAGATCACAAGAATCAAATATCAAGATGAAAAACCATTTTACAAAAATAAAATATAAAATTGAAAATTAAAAAATAAAACATAGAAATTGAAATGTAGAAATTAAATGGCCGGACCATCCACTGACCGTTGTCGCTGCTTAAGTTGTATTATAGAGTTAATTCATTAGAAATATAGCTAATTTGCCTACAATGTGGCATTTTGTTGCAATTTTGTTTCTCCATAGTAAATGTAAATTGAGAGTTCAGTTTATAAAAAACATCTGATATGCGGCATAATAACACCACGCGGATAGTTCACTTTTATTAGTCAATTACCAATTGCATGGAAGACGAAAATTATTGTACAGTATGTATAGCCTGGCCACATTCATCCACGCACATATTTCATTGCATTGAAAAGGAAAACTGATCAAAGATTGAGTGTGCTGTTTGAGTCTTCAAATAACTTTAAATTGTACCGATCAGTCAAATTTTCCTAACCTATAGAATATTAAAATTGCAAGCAACTAATTTTTAATTTAATATTTATTAATGCAAGCGTATAGTGAAAATATAATAGACAAACCCCACCCTGTTGGATACTGCATGTGGCTAGAAAGAGACTTAGTCTGTAATTAATGATTTACATGGAGAAAGCCAGGAGTCACTCTGTAATTAAGTTTCTCTTGTCTTCTTTCTTTCTTCATCTGTTAGTTGCAGACAACAAGTGTCGAATAAAAACTCTCTAATAAAGAAAAAATGACACTTTTCAAAGACTTGATAATGATTAAATAACTGCAAACCCAAAATTCCTAGAGGTGATAGAGGGCATTATGAAAAACCACCATCTATACGCACATAAGAAAAAGACGACGTAACATGTGTGCACGCTGACTATATACGCAAATCCGTGATGTTGTGTCAGAGATTATGTAAGTTTCAATTAATATGGAAGGAGGACTGTGGTAAAGTGGTCTACACGTGTAAGGGGATTTCCCCAGAGGCAATCATACGAAGTCCCTATATATAAAAATTTTAGACGTGTGTAGGTATCGACAACCCAATCAATTGTAGAAATAGAGTGAGTTGCAGCGAGTGTTTAGCGCATACAAGATCTAAACGACATGTTGTAACTCTACCAAAGACTTTCGACACTGCATGCGTTGTCTAGATTTAGAAACGTACGTGGGAGCGTACGCACTTCAATTGGTTTTGTGGAGCTCAAAAATGCAGCCTTGATAAGAACACGAGTAAACAACCTTCAAAAACTAGATTCTCTGCAGCAGATAAAATATAATTCTGAATCTCCAGTCTCCAATACAGTAGCTGCATGAGGTACCTCATATCGATGCATGCAGTCTCATATTGCAATCTCATATTACAATCTCATATTACAGTCTCATATTACAGTCTCATCGCCTCATCTCATTGTCTCATCGCCTCATCTCATTGTCTCATCGCATGGTCTCATCGCATGGTCTCATCGCCTCATCTCATTGTCTCATCGCATGATCTCATTGCCTCATCTCATTGTCTCATCGCCTCATCTCATTGTCTCATCGCATCATCTCATTGTCTCATCTCATGATCTCATCGCCTCATCTCATCGTCTCATCGCCTCATCTCATTGTCTCATCGCCTCATCTCATGATCTCATCGCCTCATCTCATTGTCTCATCGCCTCATCTCATTGTCTCATCGCCTCATCTCATTGTCTAATTTTGACACAAATGGCACGCCATACACTTCGAGTCAAGTGACGAACTGTCATTGGCAGTGCAAGATCTCTAGGAGTACGAACTCTTTCTTTTGTTGCGCAATGAATGATGTCTTGGCAAATCGATAGAATTTGCCGATGTGTCTCTATGCTGGTAAAAGCTGCTTTTTGTTTAAAACTGATGTTTGTCGAAGAATTGAATAGGTTTTCGCAAAGTAGCCAACACATGAAATTGTACAAGCTGTTGGGTACCACTTCCTGTTGTAGAAGCAAGTCGTCAGCGGAAGGTGTTGATGGTAAAAAATTCTTATTTGCAAAACAGTATTCCTAAAGGTATAGAGCAGTGCGGAAGGCTTCAGGAGCAGCTCTCCTTTCAGCTTCTGTATCTTGTGGCACTTCTTTCATAGTATTCAAAATATAGTCATCGTATTCTGTTTCCGTTTCATCAGTCTGTGATAGGTGGTCTTCGTGCAACGATGCTGCAAGATTTGCAAAAGAACATTTTGTGGTATGTTAGCAGAGGCAACAAGTTCTGAGTCCGTAACTGACTGAGGATTTCCAAAGAAGACTAAAGCGTTGCCAAAATACTTTTGCAGTCGATGTTTCAGTTTACTCACTCGGTAATTAGGAGCGTCAACACCCTCTTGTTGTAACAAATTCACATATCTTGCTCTCAAGTCAGTTACTTTTGTAAACGATTCTTCAACAGCCTCATTAAATAACAGTTCTCTGGATCTCACTAGAAAGATTCAAGAAAGCACAATCATACGCTGTACTGTGCTGTTCATCTTCTAGGGCTATCTGGAAATCCAACATGTTGGCTAATGTTCTGGAGTGTGCGTAATTTTTATAACATGATTCATGATACAACACTTTCTTGGACTTTTGTTGACAGAACAGGCATAATTTGATGTCAGTAGAGGGAACACGTCGTCGTGTTTCTCCCTGACAGTTTCAATAGATTCTAGCTCGTCTTCTGCTTCTGTCTTCTCTGTTTCTGTGACTGGAATACTGCTGCTAGAGAAGCACCAGTTTCTCTGCTTCGCTGAATTGTCTCCAATGCTCTTATTTGTGTAAGCTTGATAGCACTGCCGGTGGTAACCTCCTTTTGGGTTTTCTTCTTCTGCATTGTCTGTTTCTAAAAATGTGAAAACATCGTCTTGGCGAATACTTGCAGTACGTAGCAACGTTGCCAAGCTGGTTCTAGTGAACGCTGTAAGAGGATCGGACGCACCTCGTCGAATGTGGCACAAGCAGTGTTCCCAATCAAATTTTGCTATCTTTACTCTTTTCACGCAATTCAACTATAGAACAGAACCATATACTAGATAGGAACCTGAAGGGATAGAGAACAATGAAATTAACGCTGTAGACTTAGTAGATTCAGTAATGCAAAGCCACTCCAACCTGTAGATAGAAAGCTGTAACACGCTCACACAAAGATGGCAAAGTCGACGCAGACGTATATCTATTGGCGAGAAGGCTGCTATGTCGTAAGCTCACAAAGGTAACTTGAAAACAAGGACTCAACTACTGTAGTCAAAAGTTGTTCAGAAACGACTGTACCACTACACTACAACTGTGTCAAATTTAAAGTGGTGCCCATGTCGCATTGTCAGCATTAGCATCTCGATAAGTCAACATCCGGCTAAGTCAACATTCGTCCGAGTCATCGGGCTCGTATTTGTACTGATTGAGTCAGCAGATGTCTAAATCATTGTTTTAACGTAGACATTTTTATTACACAACTAGGCTTGTCGCAAGAAGTTTGCATGTGCTGAACAGCGGTACTTCCAAGTCCCGGATACAGTAATCACACCCACGCATACTTCTCGTTCTGTGAAAAATCAGAGTAAGTATCTACGAGAAAATCTACCCTTATTTATAGCTTCATGTGCGTAATCCGCGATTCTTGCAGATAGCTTCATTTCTAGTCGGCTAGCACAATGACACTTTACGACGACAATTTCTTGGCTGCTGAAAACAGTCAAGTTTGGGGTGTCAAGTGATCGCTTATGGCTTCACAACCAATAAAAATAGTCTAGTAGGCCTTTTGGCATTATGGAAGGAGGATGCACTACGTTTCTAGCTTCGTTGTCGGCACCGTTTTATCTAGGCTCGCTAGAAATCGTCTTTTTTCATGTGTCAATGAGATACCAGGTTTATTTTAATTAACTATTCCTGTAGACTCTGCTTTGGTTTGGTTGTACTTCAGTGACTTTGAGATGTTCGTGAGGCGTAAAACTGAAGAGTTTCGACAGCATACATGAATGTCAATCAACACGTGACGTGTGTTTACCTACTTGTCGCTGGCTTTTTAGCTCATTCTTGTGATTTAGGCCGGTCGCTATTGCTGTATTGTATACGTCGATAATTTGTTTAGCTATTTTACCTTTCTTGACCTGTTCTGAAGTCGCTGGCTTACCGTACAAACGCATTCTTGACACGCCCCTACTTTTTGTGCTAACGGACTAACGGCCCCGGTTGTGAATGGTAAACAAGTGCCATTTGAGTACTGCAGTGATGTTATATTATTTAGAGTAGTCAAACTTTCCCCGGGCCAGGGGTGCAACGCAACTTCTTTTATAAGCCACTTTTGGGGGTTGGGCCGACGGACTAAAGAGTTGTGCATTGACGTCATCGGACTATAGCAACGGTTGCTACGCTGAGTGGCAAATACACGCATGTCGGATCTGGTGTGAGTGGCAAGATCCGGTTTTGTTCTGTTTCTTTTGGTGCGTACAACAAACACAAAACAGCTAGAGCACAACTATAGTAATTACACGCTTAGAGTTACATTTGAGCAGCTGACGGCCTAGCATGCGCGCAGTAACACCCAGTTGCCGATGTAAGGACATGTTTATACCGACATCTGGACTACAGCGGTTACGCCAACACTAGCGCAGAGCGTCACACTAGTCTCGCGTAGCCAGACCCTTACCCCGCCGTCATGGCGTGCGGGAGTGTTGAGGGCTGGGTTAAGGTCTGTCACACAGTCACGCGGATAGGTAAATGTAATTAGCCTGAACAGTCTTTCATCTGTCATATCGGGCCACAATCCGCGCTAGATGTCTTGACCAATCCAGTCTAGGTTTTGAAGAGAGACATTTTGTTTGCTTTTTCTAGCAGCTTCTTTGGAGACGATCGAGAGAGAAAGTTGTCACATGCACGTAGTACAGTCTGCGTTTACGTATCCGTCGCCACGTTGTTGCTGCGTTTGTAGCACAATCCAAACGTACAACACCACATCAGAACTTGGCGTATGCTACCTCACGTGCCAAGTCATGTGCAACCACTAACGCCAGTACGCCGTTGTAATGCTGCTCTTTACGGCGTTAGAATGGCGTTAGAATGGCGTTAGACTCATGATTAGGACCAGTGTGAACACGCTCTAGGCCTCAAACAGTAGTCTATTGCTACGCAGTAGTGGACTATAGATTACGTGTACGTCTCAAACGATGAGCTGGGGTTACAAGAGAACGAGACAAAACGATATTGTACATGTTTTACTAGATTTGCTGCTGGACGCTACTAGAAGAACGCGATTCTCTTCATATTACGAAGAACTTGACGAGACTCCCAAGGAGAGGTGCCGGCAAAAGCTAGCTATGCTATAGGGATTGACGATCCGTATGTGTGGAGCGCTGGGGAAGATGACAGCGTCAACTGGCAGCACTGGCCAGATGTGCAGTACCGTGAACTGTATCCCCATATTTACAACTATCTTATTTCAACCCGTGGTGTCACACATCAAGAGCTGAAGGCCTACAAGAGTCTAGAAGCATACAAGTACTTTGTAGATGGCTGGGTTAGCAAGGTTGCTGTTATGCGCTTTGCTTCTTATCCAAGCTCCAGTTTAGCAATTGCTCATGTTAGGCACTCACAAAGTTTGTCAGCAGCTTCTGTTAAGGCGTGGGTGGCAGTGGAGAATCTTGGAACCATTATTATCTGTGCTCGTTGCACGTGTATGGCCGGGTTGGGAGAAGCTTGCTCTCATATTGCTGCAATACTCATTGTACTTGATGCAAATTCGCACTTCAAGAATAGTCAGTCTTGTACTACTTTTCCCTGCTCGTGGTTGCCTCCTTCTTTCAAAAAATGTTCCATATGCGACTATTGCAGACATTGATTTTTCAACCCCCAAACAGAAGAGAAAGAAACTTTTGGAGCAATCACTACAAAGCACTGATAATGCCAGTTACAAGAGGAGCAACATCCAGCCATCAGAAGATGATCATAAACGGTTGTACAAGAAACTATCCGACTGTGGAAAGCTTGTCTTTCTGTCTATTGTTCCTAACTTTCTTGAAGCATATGTATCGCTAAGTGAGCAGGGTGTACTTCCTAAGCCACTCACGAGTCTTTTCAGTGAATGTTTCCTCAGCTTGTCATACCCTGATCTCTTAGATCAGTGTGAGGTCTGCTTGCAGGCCATCTCCTTGTCCGCTGAACAAGCAAAGGCCATTGAAGAAACAACGAAGCATCAAGCCAAGTCAAACATCTGGTTCCAACAGAGAGCAGGGCGAGTAACAGCTTCGAAGATAAAGACAGCTGTACATACTGACATTACCCAACCATCGCCATCTCTAGTTAAAAGTATATGTCATCCATGGAGTTACAAGTTTGAGTCATCTGCAACTGTCTGGGGCTGCAACCATGAAAAGACAGCTTGTGATGTCTACATAGCTCAAGTGTCTAGCAATATTAATCACACAGAATTCAGTGTTTCCTCCAGTGGTCTGGTCATACATACGTCATATCCTTACCTGGCTGCAACCCTTAATGGCATAATCAGGTGTGAGTGCTATGGTCTTGGTGTCCTGGAAATAAAGTGCCCATTTTCGTGTGTCAGCAAGACTATCTTGAAGGTCTCTGGAGATTCAAAGTTTTGTCTAACAGATGAAGATGGAAAGAAAATCATGCATACCATATTCCCAGATTCAAACACAAATGAAGCTCTGTGGTGCTGCATATGGTGATTTTGTTGTCTGGCGAGAAAATGAGCTTATCATGCATAGGATCTACCCTGATGAGACGTTTATCAGTGCTGTTTTAGAAAAGCTACTGAGTTTTTCAAATTGGGAGTGCTACCAGAACTTCTTGGAAAATGGCACTCCAAATCACATTTGTATTCAGCTGATGATTCAGTGGAGACACTTCCCGTATCAAATGACGACTTCGATTTTCATCCAGCTAGCCAAGAGCAATGGTGTTTTTGTAGAACTGAGGAAGCTGGGAAAATGATTGCTTGTGACAACAAATGCTGTCCCATTGAATGGTTCCACATTCGGTGTCTAAAAATCAGCTGTGTCCCACGAGGAAAGTGGTTATGTCCTGATTGCAGAAGAAACTCGAAAAAGAGAAAGCGCACCGTGTAGCAGCTACAATAGGGCAATGTTGGCTGCTAATCTTTGCATTGGTTCCTGCTTCTAACCCTATAGCCTCATGCAATACAAAGGGAGTTGTTCGGCGATGGTGGTTATCTTAGCCATAAACCACTACAACACTATACAACACACATACTGGGTAAAGCTTCTCTACAGTGTCATATTTCTTAGTGTCTGTACAACCGTTGTAAAATCAAACAAATTCGCTCAAACGGCACAACAGATTCACAGCAATTACAGAGGCCAGAACACACTGTAACAATTCTATCAGTCATACTCAATCTGTCTTCTGTGTTGGACATGAGTAAAGTAATTGGTAAAGTTCCCTGTAGAATGGTATACTTTTGCCTCAGTAGTCCAATTACTCTTTCCACATGTATGCGGACTCGAGCAATTTCGCGAGAGCAATCCACTTCCAGGTTAATGAGTTGTTTCTTGCTCTTTGTGAAGGGAGGCATCTTGACCTCTGCACAGCACATTCCTGCAGCATCGCTAATATTAAATTCTCTGTCTGCTAAGATAACGTCACCAGGTAGAAGGTTGTCCAGAAGACAACAATGTTCCGTAAGATAATTGTCCAATACACGGCCACCCCAGCCTTTGAAATATACGAAATAGCACCTTGAGGAACAATTCCAATTAAAACTTCATGGTATTATGATGCTTATAGTTTGACCATGTCTGTGCTCTTGCTTTAAGAGCTGTTGGTCTCTCAATAAATATTTCAAAACAATCCAAGCCAAACACACATCGTTTGAACTTCTTCCTGAACAACATTGGCATAGTCTTGGCAATTGCTCACGCTCAGGCCATATCACAAGTGGCTTTGGCCTCTCATACATAACATAAATCCATTTCCTAAAATTTTGAGAAACTGTAGACTGATGAACACCAAACAGGTATGCTAAATGTTGATTTTCAATATTAAGTCGGAGCTTCATCAGTGTCATGATAAACTGTTGCAATAAAGGCAGGCTGGACCGATCACTACAAGCAACAGACATGGTGATGAAGTCGAACAGAGTCATCAGAATTTGAATGGATGGTAGTCCAGTGTAAAACTTCACCTTGCTGTCATCACTCTCAAACCAAGATTTAGTGAACACTTGTCTGCCAACAGCTTCTTTTAAAAGACGATTTTCCTGCTTCAATAGCTGACATTCTGTCTGAAGGCAGTCAATATCTCTCATACTCTCACATCTGTCATCATTGAAGTTGAGGAGCTGATGTTATATTCCAGAACTGGGGTTATTTCTTTAGTCACGTGGTGTACTTGTGACAGGTTACTGATATTATCTAGAGTCCCAAGCATATGGTCTTTCACCTCCTGGGGGGAGACAACCGGCTGGACACTCGAGCCTAGCTGACACGGTTCTTCTGTTTGAAATGTCATCTCAAGCCTTCGTTTCTTAGAAGCCTGGACTCGCTGGTACCTCGCCATGTCACGTTGACGTCTTCTTTTCAGAGGGCTGGCTACGTACGCAAACAAAGACGGAACGTAGGCAGGAAAAGTGGGATCATTGCTCTTTTCGCCATTGACAAAATAGTCGCTGCATAGCCACGAGAATGCACCGGGCTTCCAAGCCTTTCTATTGACAGCGGCAATCCATCTTCGTTTCCTCTCACAGTCCTTTGGAAAGCGATAAAACTGAACTCCACAACCTTTGTAATACCTATCAGTGTTGGAGATATCACAAAAATTCACCCACAATCAATACTTGCCAGTCAACGATATCACGATATATTGAACATATTTGCAACACTAAATTTGCAACTCAGTATCTTCACAATAACTCCATTAATCTTGCAAAATGCTCATCTCACATTAATTAGTCCTACCTACATTTGGGCTAGAGGTTTCTGCATGGACAAAAACACTGCTAACATTTGCTTGAATCCTACCATTTCCACGCTTCGTAATGGTAGCATGTTCCTAGCCATCCAGTACGTAACAGCATACGTCAGCTCTTTCTACCTGGGGGAAGAACGGCTGACTTGCTAGTGGCTGCAAATTTGTCACCTATCTTTGGCTAGACCATCGACATGACCTTTCTTTTCGAAGGCGCTTTGCCTTCCTTGATCTTCCTGTAGTCAGCCGGATGGTGGTGACGTAAATAGTCTATTATGCTGCTCGTATTGCTGCTCTTGCAAGAGACTTTCCTATGGTCTAACTGTGTCAGTCGTTTTGGGCTTGCTGTCTCCGTTGCTCTCCAACCCAAAGTATGTACTGCCAGACTAGCGACGTCACGTTTGCTTTTGCAACGAGATCCGAGGATATGACGCTGGCGTTGATTCAGGGTATAAAATTTGGCGACGATCACGTGAGACTCTCGGATACCAATACAACAGTCGTGGCTTAAATCCCATGCTCACTGTTGCTAGAAACTACACAGCCAGGTCCTGTGCTGACCACATGGAACACGGGGAGTCTCACTGTGGATATTACGTCGTCGATGATGGACAAGAAAGTTACGTTGTCTTCTGTGATATGAACACCGAGATTGGATTTGCCTACACACTCATCGAGTCGTTTGCTCTCAAACATATCGGTTTCTTTCGACAAAGTCTGACTGTGAATTGGCCTATCAATGAGAATTCACCCAACTGGAACATGCACCGTCTCTCTCACAGCAGAATGTCCCGTATTAGAGATCACTCCACCTACTGGAGAGCCACGTGCAACTTTCTATCCTTGGGAATTGACTACTAAGACTACGTGAGAGCAAGAATTACAGAAGTAGATCCAACAAAGCAGACCTTGTCTAATACTTGCAAAAAGGTAGAATACATCAATTTGCGTGGTCACCTGGGATTACAGACGACAGTTCCATTTTGGAATAGAAATGGCGTTCATATGCAAACTGACCGCAGCTACACAACGTGTGCATTTAAACCCAACACAGACGCACTGAGTTCTGAAGACAACTGGGGCTACTACGCTACTCGACTCCACTGTTCAAGGTGTAGTTTACAATTGAAACAGTTACTGTACAACAGCTTGCCAGCAAGTGTATATCTAAAGATTACATATTGGAAATTTATATCGGTGAAAACGTTTGTCGATTGCACGTAAGTAGATTGGTGAAAAAGAGTTGTGTAGTAAACCAGAGTATCATAATTTATACCTGGTATTCTCTAGACTCACTGAGTGTACAGGTAGACACGTACGCCCGCACGCACGCACGCACGCACGCACGCACGCACGCACACACACACACACACACACACACACACACACACTGCGATCTATTAACCGATTGAAGTCTCTGTCAAGAATTGGTGAATTCGAAGCCGTCTAATATGATCTTAGGCCGGGCAAACTTGATTCCCAGTTTAACGTCCCTGCCCGCATCATATTTTGGGAAAACAAAATATGTTTTATTATTCATTATATAGAACACATGACACCTTGCACGTGCCTGTGGCTCATGTTGCGCACGTTAGTTTTCACAATATGGCTTCCTTCGTAAGCGTGCATGTGTGCACTGCTAAGAAAACCCTGGTTCCCTGGACTGTTTTGTCGCTGTCTCCTTCAGAAACCTTTGAAGATCTGCTGACATCAGTCCAGGCCGGGCGCTTCTCTATTGTGAAGATGTCTAACGAGTCGGCGGCGGCCCTTTTGACGTCTGTCTTCGTTGGCAGCGACATGTCGTCCTTGTCTTCAGTCCTTTTTAAATTAATATTAATATTAAAATATTAAATGAATAATGAATAATGACTGCCCGCCCGCATGCCGTCGTGAAAAAGGCTGGACGTTAAACTGTGAATCAAGTTTGCCCGGCCTTAGCTCCCCTCTTCTCTCAGTCAGGACTCACTAAATTCTTCGCTTTCAATAATCAATTTGAAGTGATCAAGACGCTCGTACACTCTGCATTGATAATTGCGGTGTGCAACTCTCTTTCGCGAAACGATCGATTCAACTGAACAGTCCTACTGTCAATCTTACTCTCAGTTTGTCAACTCGAAGAATGCACACTCTCTGTCAGGAACTGACAGCTGGTTTTCAAACACGCAGGTGCTCTCTCGTGTAGTAGTGACGTCACTAAAAGTACGCTTCGTGGCAGCGATTTTTTGCTATACCAAACTAATTTAGGTTCGCGCGGAAACAGACGGAGAGGATCACGTGCGTATGAAACCAGAGCCCGTATTATTCTAATATATATTTTGTATCAAGCCATTACAAGTACAGTGCTCTAATTTCAGCTGCATTTAACAGACAATAGAGACAGAAATACAAACTAACTAACATGCAATGCCTATTCTGACTCAGTCTTTATCTAACTTTGAAGTCTGTCATCACCATGATTCTTTGTCTAGAGTCTCCTCCACGTTCTTCCTAGCTATATAGTCTGCTCACCTTTGGACCAAACTTTTGACTGTCAAAATTACTTGTATTAAATCAATTAATATTCAGACAGATTACTTTATTGATTTTAAACTTCAAAAGATACAACAAGCAAATGTTCAAACGTAAGCAAATCCACATCAGTCCATAACTCCGTTCATCAATTACGACCTAATGGATTAACAACAGACAGACAAACAGACAAACAGACAAGCAGACAAACAGACAGACAGACAAACAGACAGACAGACACAGACAGACAGACAGACAGACAGACTGACGGACAGACAAACAGACAGACAGACTGACGGACAGACAAACCGACAGACAGGCAAGCAAACAATAGACAGTACAGGACAGACAAAACAACTTAGAGTAGGGCTTTGTGCTGGTCGAAAGAATGATTTTGTTGATTCCCAGACTGAATGATCTTGGCTCTATAAACAAGTGAATAATTATTTGCAGTATAATAGAAATGTTGGTGAATTTCCTCAGCAACATCTAGCAGAACTATTGCTCAAGAATTGGGAACCATTTCTAGTTCCATTGATAGTAATGAGAGAGTTGACTCCATCATACTGCACATGCCTTCCCATGCTACTAGCGACATTGGTCCATTCTTCACAGTTTTGCCTCGTCCAAGCGATTCTCTTGTGTTGTCTACTCGTTGCCTTTACTAGTACAGACAATTAAAATTTGAAATATGGAATCAAGTTAGTAAACTAGCTCAAAAGTGTACTAAATTATGAATGAACTGAAACTTGTAAAAGAATGTTCTTTACGAGAGTGCAGAAGCACTGTACAGATACAGTGGTTGAAACTGTTGACCCCAGTCACTGTACATAAATACATCATATTACAACAAACAAAGAAACAAAGAAAGAAAGAACAATGTCACCAACCATATAACAACCAATGCCATAATATGTAGTTTGAAATAAAATGCCAGCTGGCAAAGGCAATCCAATGTACAAGTGTCAACAACACAATGACTGATACTACCAACTCAATTAACTAAGAAATGTTAATTAACTTGACTTAACTTAATTAACTTAATTCAATCTAAACCAATGCTAGCTCTAAATATAGATTGCCTCAATAGCTGTGTGGCAATTAACCAGCACTGTTATAATTATGTTGTCATCATTCATTAGTAATTATTATGCTGTCTGCATTAAATAATATGATTTGTAATGATTACTGAAATGTCTAATGATTATTTCATGTACCTGTTTATATACCAACTAGATAACGCTTAATTAGTAAATATTGTGTACATATCATATACTACTAGTTCAATTGTGTAGCTTTATCTGTTAATAATCTTTTGTAGTAGTAGTTGTGAAACAGGATTAAATCATCTGAGTACTTTGCACTCTTCTAATTGTATTATCAATTGCATATTATTACCAATGCCAATTACATGTCTGTGTCTGTCTTGACAAACAGACAGACAGACAGACAACAAAAAGACAAACAGGCAGGCAAACAGACAGTAGACAATAGGACGGACAAACATAATTTAAAGTAGGGCTTTGTGCTGGCCATGCAATCGAGAGAATGATTTTGTTGATTCTCAGACTGAATTATTTTGGTTTTATAAACAAGTGAATTATTATTTGCAGTATAATAGAAATCTTGGTGATTTTTTCAGCAACATATAGCAGAAACGTTGCTCAAGAATTGGCAACCGTTTCTAGTTCCATTGATAGTAATGAGAAAGTTGACTCGATCATACTGTACGTGCTGTCCCATGCTACTATTTGCCTTGTCCAAGTGACTCTCTTGAGTTGACTCCTTGTTGCCTTTGCCTGTACAGACAATTAAGTTTTGGAATACGGAATCAAGTTACTGACTAGCTCAAAAGTGAACTAAATTTTGAATGATCTGGAAACTTGTAAAATGAGGATGTTCTTTACGACAATGCAGAAGCAATGTACAGATACAGTGGTTTAAACTTTTCACCCCAACAAACAAAAAAACAAAACAAGCAAAAACAAAAATCGTAAGGACACATAGTTCAATCATAAAAAAGACAGTATTATCTCTCTTGGATTGTACATGTTAGTTAATGTCAAAATATATCATCACTTCACAAAGAGGCATAATACAATTATTTCTTATTATGTCTATATAAATATTTGCTGTTCAAATACACACACACACACACACACACACACACACACACACACACACACACACACACACACACACACACACACACACACACACACACACACACACACACACACACACACCACAATTGGCAAGAAGAGGAAGAGAAGGAAATTCCAGCCAGTGTAGATAAATAAGAGATAAGTAACCACTAAGTACTGAGTAGTGCCATGCTCATCAGTCTTTATCATACACAAGGTGCAACACAAGCGACCCTATTTTCGCGGAAGTACAGTATGACACGGAAAAAGGGTCTGGCTACGCGGTTTGCTACTGCTTAGCATAACCAATCAGAATACATCAGGTCAGTTTACAATATACAGGAAGGTTAGAGCAGGGCTGGCCTAGCCCTTCCGAATTGTAGGGGTACCGCTTGTCAAAACATTCTAATTTATTCATATTGCGTATCACAGCAATGAATCAAAGAAGATTGCTCTACTCTGTCTTGGTCTCGCAGTTTTCTCTTGAGCAAATCGAATCCGCAGCACGACTTGTGGAATTCGAGATCTGGAGTGAAAGACGTTGTTCCATTCGTATATTCAGGCAACTGTTGCTGTTCTATCTCGTACAGTACCAGACCTACCCAGATGGACGGTCCCCTTTGCTACGCTAACGTCACTCAGTTTGTCTCTAGATAGACGTTCCAAGATCAAACACGTGCCGATATGATGGTGCGCAGCCGAAAAGGCGACGAAAACACGCATTATCTAAACAGATACATGCATATCTAAACAGATACATGCATATCTAAAAAAATTTGCGAAGTCTGACCTCATGGACAGGTATCGTGTTACAGTTACCGTGTGTTGTCTCTAGACACGACAATTACGTATATGGCGTGCACGCCATATTTATCTAAAGTCCGTTCAAAGAATGGAGAGCCCGTGGGAAATGTGGTTACCAGATAAGGCCTAGAGGGCGGAAACAACAATATTGCTCTCATCTTAGATTGTAATACTAACAATCGATAAATGAGCATTTAGAGCAGTGGTTGCTACCCAGCCCTCACTGCCTAATATCTATCTACTTTAGTACGTCAGGGTCCGTCCTGTTCAACAGTTTTCTGCCATTAGAACTGGCCAGAGAAGGTGTTGAAAATGTGACGGTGGCGAAATGGAAGCAGTATGTCGACCATGTCATCCAGAAAGTAGAAAATATTACAGAACGTCAGATGGCGTGCTCGAACAAGCGGTAGAAAGATTAGTAGGTGAGGAGAACTCTTCAGACACTGAAGAGATCCTCCTAGGAGACGATGAGAATGACAACAATGATTAATACAATTAGTCTCGTAGGTGTCATTTACTGGCGGTATTCTTTGTCGGTAATGCATGGGAGGAGTCTCTTTCAGGAAGCAAGCTGTATCTACTAACCCAGGATATATAGAGTTAATTTGTCCAGAGATCTGACTCCACCTAGTCACGTGCTTTCGAATGATATGTTTATCAATGGCGTAGGGGGCGTACTTGCCCAGATACGGGAATTTTCCCACGGGCTCTCCATTCTTTGAACGGACTTTAATAGTGTCACTGCAAAAATAAGTCAACACATAAAGTCAAAACACTTGCATGCATATTGATACAAACAGATAGGCACTTAATAAATCAATGTTTGTAAAAGACTAGCCGCAGCAGTAATTTTCCAATTAAATTATTTCCACTGTCACATCGTCGACAGCAACAATAAACACCACATAACTAAATAATCTAGATTAACTAAAAAAGAGTTTTCAGTTGATCAGCTGTGTAGATCATATAATAAAATATTACCATCTACAAACTAATAATTCTAGTATGTCAAAGTTGAGTTTGCCTAACATTTGCTGCATAAACTAACTATTGATCTTCGTCTTCATTTCAACCATTTGATCTTTACCAAATATTGATTATGTTCTAGCTATGTTGCTCGTACTTCAAGTAGGTAAAGTACGCACACACAATTAACACACACACACACACACACACACACACACACACACACACACACACACACACACACACACACACACACACACCACACACACACACACAGCTAATTACATATATAACTGTCATTCATGTCACCAATTATATAACAACCAATGGCATGATATGTATTTCAAAATATACTGTCAGTTCACAAAAGGCATATATATCCAACATCTGATTTGTCATGATTATTGAAACGTCTATACATTATTTTACGTACGTGTTTATACCAACTAAGTAATGCTTAAAATATATCAATGCTGTCATTTCAACTAGATAATGTTTATCTGTTAGTAAATTTGTGGTAGTAGTAGTTTGTATTGTATAATTGTATTATTAATTGCATATTATATGATTGCACACAGAAAATAGATTTGCAATAAATAGTACACAATTTGATGTATGCAGTGTATGTAACAGCGTAAATATTGCCGTACAATTCAATCGAGGCAACGTGCATAGCTATATGCATCCAAAAAAGACTTTAGAAATAATAAAAAATGTTTAATCGCAATTCATAGTAATTTAGAAATCACTTTACCTGCCGTCCAATCTATTTGAAGTCGATTTGCACAGAGAAAACAACGTTCAGCAGACGATGTTCAAAACTGGGGCCCCCTTTGAATAAACGGTGCAGGTTACTGTTTGAGAGATGCGCAAAAACGAAGCAGTTCGTTTATGTCAAAATCACGGTTGTAACATGTCCATTGACTACCAAGAATCAAAGGCCGCGCCGCTAGCCTCGTACTACCAGCGCACTGTTCGCTCCAGCGGCTAAGTCGAAAGGGTGTCCAAAAAAAAAATTCGCCAGGGCCTGCCGGTCTCCTAGGTACGCAAACGCCACTACAATTACCATTAAGCCTACAACGTCAACAGAACAACTCTTATCGATACTGAAAGTACTTACCAGGTACTCTGTGCTCAGGAAACCATCTAGAACGGTCACAACGGCTTGATGAAAAAGGGGCGTATCGCTTAGCGCGCGCTCGTGACCTACACCGCCTGCTGCACAACAGTTTGTCGGTCGATTTAATTAATGGTTGAAACTGTTAGTGATGACATATTTTAAATTAAAACGTTAGTCGATTGCGCTTAAATTTAATATCAAACCAGAGTATCATAATTATTGTAATCCGGAAAAGCGATCGAAGAAGGCCACAAAACACTAGAATTTAGAGCATCCCAACTATAGCCGCGAGAATGTGTATATACCGCGTTCTTATATTTAATTAATGTAGGCTTATAGTTTAGTAAGTTACGTAAGACGTACAAGTTCTGTGTTTTACATTTGTTGTACTTTGCATAATATACTCAGGTGCAAATTATTGGCGTCTACTCCAACCGAGCATGCAAATACTTAATTATATATTATTTATATACATTATTTAACATTTATTACGATATAAAATTTATCGATATTAATTCTATTGTAGGCGTGTCAAAAGATTAAACTCCCGCATTCTCTCGTATTTTTCTTGCAACTCACGCATTTTGATTGAGCTAGGTTGGCAGTTATAAATATAGTTACGTCTAGGCTGTCGTCGACGCCATGTCGGTGGCCATGGAAACAATGGACGTTCCAGTGTGAAGACGTTCGATTCTTGCTGCATGCTTTCACTGTTGTCGACGCCCCAAGTGCTGTCTAGAGTACAGATAGAAGTACACACTCGCGGACACATGACTGCGTCGCTCACATGACAACACAATTCGGGGTGTGTGTAAAATGCAGAATGAAAAATGTGTAAAACGCAGAATGACGGAATGTGTAAAAGACGGAAAGGAATGGCATCTTGTCTGCACTTTTCCTTTTTCCATATACATTATGTCCGCTGACGTTATTATGTTGGTCCCTGACACTATACTCCCTTCCGCTAATTCTTACACATCCAAACATTGTGGAGGTCTACGTATACGTTCTCTTGGCGCATTTCTTCTTAGTGGAGCTGGTGTATCCTGTGGTAGTGCTAATTTCTTCACGAACGATGCTAGGAGCTTCAGTAGAGGAGGTCGAGTTTCCAGATGTGGTAAAACCTGAGACTGACTCTGATGGTGATACTGTTTTTCCAGTGAAGACTGACTCTACTGGAGCATTCTCTGAAAATGCTGATTCAGATGGGCTTCAGGTTCAAGACGTTGATTCAACCAAACTACTTGCATCTTTACCTTCCACATCCTCTTCTTCAGCTGGTCAGCATGGCGATATGCCAAACTGTTTATCAACTAGGACTTCATAATCTGCTCCTCCTTGCTTCCTAGTTACCAAACCTTTTCCCCAATCTTGACCCCTAATATAGTCTTTACTCAACGCTGAAGGGAGTCGTTTTCTTTCAAACGCGTGCTGTTGCAGCTGACTCTAGAGAAGAGATGGAGCGGTTCTTCGACGGCTTCCGCTCTAGGACGAGCCTAGACTCTTTTGCTATTCCCGCTATATAGACGAGAAGAAAATCTAAAACAATTAATATCTAGTAAATCTCAGGTGCGAGAAGATATTGGTGATGAGAAACCATTGGTGATGATCGAGCACGGTGGTGTATGGTATACGTATACTTAGATTCTATTGACATAGTACCATGCACCTAGCAACAGTACTCTTAACTTCTAGCTAGACTCTACAAACATATCACAACGACGAGTCTGAGCTATACCTTGTAATAGAGGTTACTAGATTGTGTTGGCCACTTCTATGGGAGGGACCATAACCGCGTTTATAGTTAAGAGTATGGTTTAGCCTCGGGGCTTTGTGAGGTCAATAGAGTTGCTACACAAGGGTAGAAGGCCACTCGGTGTCTCTCACTAAGAACCCAATAGTACATACCTGAGCTACTCGGCCAGCACACGACGTCGTCCGGCATTACTTCGCATGCAGCTCTGCAGTGACAACTGCAGAGACCCATCCGCACGAAGCGACGTTCACGGATCTAATGGACTTGTGGAATTCTGTAGTGAAAGACGTTGTCCCATCCGTAGATTCAGGCAGCTGTTGCTGTTCTATCTCGTACCAGACCTACCCAGATGGACGGTCCTCTTTGCTACGCCATCACGTCACTCAGTTTGTCTGTAGACGTTCAAGTCAAACACGCGCCGATATGATGATGTACAACTCGATCCGCGAACGCCGAAAGGCGACGAAAACACGCACTATCTAAACAGATTCATGTATAGCGTTTGCGAAGTCTGACCTCATGGACAGGTATCGCGTTACAGTTACCGTGTGTTGTCTCTAGCTAGACACGACAATTACATAACTAACGCCATGACGCCAACAAAACCAGAGAATACGGAAAACCGGGTAGTAACTTCGTTGTCGCAGATGTAGACACTATATAAACCATTCACCGTCAGCTTGCAGCACTCTGTATACACCAAAGCTCCAGGAGTGATGAGAAATCTTTCGGTGTTTACTGCCTTCTCGCTGCTTGTTTACTTTGCAGCCGCAGCCGTTGAGTCTACCGTCTCTGAGGTATGGTACGTGCACGTGTACTGAGTACGATAAAGAATGCTCTCACAATCATCTAGCAAGAATAAAATCTGCGTGTACTTTGTTGTGAACTAAAAATTGTTATTTGCTTCTGCAGAAATCTGGTAGCGTGCGAGCTACAGATGTACAGTCACAGGCGAGCAAGAACCGTCTGCGAAGGGACGTGTCGTCTACTCAAACTTCAACAAAGAAAAAGGTATCATGACAGACTAAAAATAGACAAATGACAAACACTTTCAAACCAGTAAGAATCGAGATGTACTCTTACCAGATTTTTTTCATTCTCGTCAACACCATTCAAATTTCAACCGCTCGAATATAGAGTTAAAAGTAGGGCGTGGTTTTTAATAGCGTGCGGACGAGAACAACTATGCTCCAACGCGCATTCACGTAGCACGTACGCTTTCAAACGTTCTACGCCTAGGGCAGTAACAAATCCATGCAGTACCACCTTCCTGTTTACGAGTGTCTAATTAACATGAAATAATTAATCAATCAACAAACGGCATACGCCTGGTTCACAATACACCTCGCGTCACGTCCGTCGTCTCGCGTCAAAGGAGGCCGTTTCCGACGCGACGTGTTGGATAGGATTTTTCACCTCTACACACACATGAAAACAGAGACTACTTTCTGACGTAAATATCTAATGATGTCTTTTAATTGTTGTAACGTAGGAATGCAACAGTTGTGGCTCAAATCCCATGCCCACTGTTGCTAGAAACTACACAGCCAGGTCGTGTGCCGACCACATGGAACACGGGGAGTCTCACTGTGGATATTACGTCGTCGATGATGGACAAGAAAGTTACGTTGTCTTCTGTGATATGAACACCGAGATTGGATTTGCCTACACACTCATCGAGTCGTTTGCTCTCAAACACAACTCTTTCTTTCGATCGAAAAGTCTGACTGTCAATTGGCCTATCAATGAGAATTCACCCAACTGGAACATGTACCGTCTCTCTCACAGCAGAATGTCCCGTATTAGAGATCGCTCCACCTACTGGAGAGCCACGTGCAACTTTCCATCCGTGGGAATTGACTACCAAGACTACGTGAGAGCAAGAATTACAGAAGTAGATCCAACAAAGCAGACCTTGTCTGCGACTTGCAAAAAGGTAGAATACATCAATTTGCGTGGTCACCTGGGATTACAGACGACAGTTCCATTTTGGAATAGTAATGGCGTTCATATGCATACTGACAGCAGCAACACAAAATGTGCATTTAAACCCAACACAGGCGCAGTGAATTCTGAAGACAACTGGGGCTACTACGGTACGGTGAACCCCAAGTTTCGTTGTACAGCAACAGCAGAATCAACAACACAATACTGGATGGGAGACTACATACGGGGCAACGTGAAAGACAAGAAAGCACAGTGTAAAGACTGTGGAAAAATTTACTAAACGTCTAGCAATCAATGCGTGTACACAAATGCAGCTGTGGTTTGCTCGACTCCACTGTTCAAGGTGTAGTTTACAATTGAAACAGTTACTGTACAACAGTTTGCCACCAAGTGTAGATTAGATATTGGAAACTTATATTGGTGAAAACGTTTGTCGCGCGTAAGTAGATTGGTGAAAAAGAGTTGTGTAGCAAACCAGAGTATCATAATTTATACCTGGTATCCTCTAGACTTACTGAGTGTACATGTAGACACATACACCAGTGCAGTGACACACAGAATAATGTGCGCATGTGTACTACTTGAGTATTGATTGAGTCACAAGTATTTAGTGCCCGGGCCCTATTTGGCACTATTGATCAACTTTTAGGCGCATAGTGCCTAAACAAGTTGTGCGCTATTATTTTCTGCAATTTCTATTATGTTGCGCACGCTAGTCTCTAAGTGACACCAAATTTGTCAAATTGATCAGTCTGTAAGACAGCCTGATGTCCAAGCTTCGATAGGCATGGGATTCCTTTCTACTGACAATAACTACTTCCTTCTTCAGGGGTATGTAAGAGGGGTGTACATTTTAAAATTGTCCAAAATTTTGGCATCTTTATATTCTGAAAATTTTGTATTGATATGTTACTATGTTCAAGAGATACCATGTTCACAGACAGACAACACACATACAAATACTACAACCTAACCTCTTTCACAGACCCTCTTAATGCCCACAGGCTAGAGGTTAGAGTGGAGTAGAACCTCTTTGCCTGTGGGCTCTGTGAGAATACCTGTGATACTTCAAAAAGGTTAATGAAAAGCATGTTCTGTTATGCTCCCGTGCGTTGTAATAATTATATATTGCAAAGTCTTCCAAATATAACTTAGCCCAACTCCATGCGATGTACATGTACATGTATACTCGTAAATGTACCTCTACATCTCACTGTAAAGAGGAAAAGCGGTCACCAACCGTCTACACAATATCCCAGTCTATATGACCGAAAAATGGATGAGTAATGATCTCCTCTATGCCAGCAATGCCAGAGCCTACACAGACACACACAGGAAACAGACAATCATAACCATGGGAAACTAGTAACACAAAAATTACCTAGTCTCTCAAGAGCATTTACATGCAACAGCTGCAAAAAATGAAAGTCACAAACAAAAATCAATAATTTTCACTGAAAAGTCACCTCTCTAATCAAGGATCTTGCTGCATTTGACACCTTCACTGGAAAGTTCAGAGGAATGTAAGAGTGGGGACCTCCTGGGTTGCAGTGTTTAAACCGCTAAAACCAACCAATGCAATTACAAACTGCTGATGAAAGTCAATAGTTTTAGGAGATAATGGTAGAGGTGGTGATGTTGCCATTTAGTGAAAGCATGTATACATGGAAGGGTGCATACTGGTGTGTGTGTGTGTGTGTGTGTGTGTGTGCGCGCGCACACGCATTTGCGAGTGTGTGTGTGAGTGTGAGTGAGAGAGAAATATTCATAAACACAACATTACACGCACATGAGTACATCCCGTAGTTGCTTTCTACTAGTAGTTCCACTGCTTATACTCCTACTGTATATGCATTAGTCACTAAAGTGCGCCCACTCTGACTCTCCCCCTTCCCCCCAAAGCTTGTGTGCTCTTGCATGGGCAGATGTTCCCAACGTTTATCCAATGAGCAATTATTAATTAGCATAAGGGGTGGGTTTGTCTTTCAATTGAAGGCATTCTATTGGTAAGGGTAGCTATGTACGTAAACAACTTGCATAACAAGGTTGGGGAAGTTTATCTGCAATGCACACCCAAAGAACGGCATTACCATGAGCTCTAAATGAAGTGTTTAGCGTGTCTCTAGGATCTTGCTGTCAAAAGTTATTCAGGATTTACTGAGGGAGAAGTCAGTGTGAACAGACTTTAGCTAAATCATTGAAAGTTCAAAATCTAGCCAGTAATTTGCTTCTGTAAGCTTTTCACACTACACTTAATTGCAGTAAACAGTACACCAATGGTTAATTATTAGAACACCACATGAGCAAATCACCAGCTACACGTTAAATCGTAGATTGTAGTATCACTTCCACTACAACCAATACTTTACCTTGCCAGTCAACAGCTCAAATAATATAACTCCAAATGACCACCAATCAGCCGCTGGACTCACCCTTAGCATACCATTCAGTTCTAACACAGTAAGGCATCCCAGTCGCCACAAATAACAAAAACCCCAGGAATCAGCTGTCCCATGCATACCTGGAGCTATATAGAAGTCGGCTGCTGCCTCAGGATGGTAATGCCTGTCAATTTGATCCCAATATCCAAAATACGTTAGAACAAGATTCCCTACAAGAATTGGACGATTAGATAAACAGAATACATCATACTTACTTATCTGCAGTCGCATTCAACTCAACATTAAAATGACAGAAGCGAAGTAGTCATTGCAGCTCCAAGGTACTAATCGTTGTTACCATGATCCAATGTGTCTACTCTGTAAACACCAAACCTGGTCCCACGTATGTACAGCCTACACTTTACCTCATCTAATAAGCAGTGTACTTATTCATACAGCAAAATAATTGTTTCCAGGAGTGGTACGTGTTGTTGCATTTCAGTAAATTCTTGTTACAGTTAGTACATTTTGTCTACACAGCTGTTTCTGTAAAATACTTTGTTTGTGGAGTTAAATTAACAATCAAATTAACCACACCTTTGATGCTCATTAATTAAGCCCATCATTCAATATTAGCTTTGCAAACCCGTAGCAAGCAGACTAAACTCAACATGCCACAAGTATAAATGCATTGTTTGTATGCTTAGCACCCACAATGAACAAATACAAGGTAAGCCAAGTCACCTAGAAACAGACAAATGCATAGATGTAGTAATAGTTATGTACCTTCCGGTGAAAGCAGCAGATTGTCCGGTCTTAGATCACTGCACCAAACAAGCACGTTATTAGTACAACACTAGAGCAAAAGCAATACTAACCACATACCAGCAAACAACTCCTGACTGATGCAGACAGCTAAGGCATTTGACTAGCTGTGCTGCCCATACTGCAATCTGTTGCTCAGATATAACCTCATTTACACCACAACTACGTTGTGCTTGACTGCCAGTAGGCAACTGCTCCAAACCAGCCATCTCCTCTGATCTCTTATCTAACACATTCTGCTCTAATCTATGCTTACTGCCCTCTGCATTTCTACAATCAACACGTCCTCTATCTTTCCCTAAAGCAGCTTCTTCATAGGTCAACCTATCTTGATGTGTTGCCAGCCCAATGCCTTGAAAACGCTGAGCTGCCTCACTCCTCTTTATCTCATCCCACCTCGAGCTAATAAAATCAATTATCTTTCCACCAGCAATATACTCCAAGACAAGAAAGATACAACTTGGTGTATCAAAGTGGTGAATTAATCGAACCATGTGAGGACACTGCAACTGTCAATGACACATCCTAAAATAGTGTTATAACTAGGTACAACTTATGAGACTCATACATCCACAGTTCCTCTATTCTTGGTTCCTCGTTTTCCTTTTTGTCGTCGTCTGTACACTTGAGGATTATGTGTCTTCCTCAATGACTAAGTAAACATGAGAGTGACGAGTCAACCTTAACACAACAGACTAGAAGCTACCTTTAGTATGTATACTTCACCAGTTTGTTTATCTTGAACCAACTGAACCTACAAAAAGGATTCAAGTGTCAGAGAAGCGTGTGTCTATAAAATTGCAGCAATAGTCTCACATTGTCTATGAGACCCAAAACTTTGAAATCAGTTAATGTCAAATGAGGAAGTACTGCCTCTGGCTGTTGATCAACTTGATTTGGTTGAGATGGCTGCACAGCAATATCAAAAACTAACATTACAACAAATCCCCAGTACGTACAAGATTTAACAAAACAAATACTGTATATAATACTATTCCACTACAGTCACCAACAAGTCTACACTAGCATAGTAATCATTCATTAACTTAATTAAACTACTGTAGCTACTAATTACATTTCAAATAAACAAATTACAATACAAAGTTATATTAAAATTAAAAGAACATTGTGAAACACATTGTCATCGATACCAACTGGCGCTATAATACAGTGAGTGCTCACAAAAGTACTTACAGTAGATGCAATCTACATCCACATGTGTGGCTAAGAAAATGCTTGCCATTACTTAATTCAACTACTTTACTTAGATACTTGCACACTGAATTCGTTTGGTTACTGAACAGAAGTAACGGCACTAGACAAATGTAAATGACATGTCACAACAAAATTCAATACTGTAAATGCTTCAGATGTTAAAGGCAGCTCGCTTGTGCTTAGCTTCTTAAAACGACTGTTTACACCTTGCGATGACCAGATTAGGATGCAGCTAGCTTGGCTCCAACTGAAGAGTTGTTTACTGAATGTGAGAAGTTTGTATGTCATCTTTACGGTTTGTCAACTTGTACCAGTGTCAACGAGGTTCGGTACGAGTTATTTTGCATGAAGTGCTCGAAAGTGCAGCAGATGTCACCCGCTCAAGATGCTCTTCAGCAGCATGTACTACAGGTTAACTATCAAAGTTTTGTATGGATGCTTTGTGCTCTATGCAGAATCTGCTTAGTCCGCACGGTCACAGATGGATTGTTGAAACTAATGAAAACGGTTCTCGCATACATGTCTGCTGGAATACACAGCTTCCTGCCCCGAAAGCACTGTTGGAGCTTGTAAGCTGCAAGTGCAATGCCGGCTGTACCACACAGCAATGTTTGTGTTTTCGTGTGCTGTACCGATGCATGTGGTTGCAGAGATTACAAGAATTCAAGCAAGCAAATAGCCCTTCCTAGTCCAGTACTATTGGAAGAAACTCCAAAATCAGACTGATGATAGCGATAACGATGACTGTAGTGGTAGCGAATAAGTGATCAAGTGTATGATTACATGCACGCGCGAATTAATTCAATTATTTTAGTCTAGTAGATCAAGTTATTTCTAGAAACAAACTGATGCAATAATAAATCTAAACAGATTAAATTACAATACTAAAAATATAGAGATAGTGTTGTACTCGCAAAAATTCTGACTTTGATTCAGCGATACCTATTGATGTGAAGTAACTCCAAGGCTGTAGCAATCGGCAGTCCCGGATAATACAAAAAGTTGTTGCCTTTCTAACTATTTCCTGCATAAATGGCATGCTTCCTTTGTTGGCGCTAGTTGTAGAATTGCAAGAGTCAATTAAGTAGAGATTCTATGCCTTGAGGAACACTCGTCAGGCAGAGCTCTAGTATAGCCTCGACTTTCCCATGCGCCACGCATGTACTATTTTAATAAATTCTACCGTCACTTTGTCGCACGTTTTCCAAAGTGCAAACATTAAGAAATCCTTTCTACTGGTTTTGTAGAATGTTCCGGTGCCAAAAAACCCCACAAGGGGGTCGGAACAAAACGACGGCTTCTGAGACTTGGCTCATATACTATTATGAGCCACTCTGTCGCAGTCTGTTTAGACTACTCTGTCGCTGGTCTGTTTCAGGCCACGCTGTCACTGGTCTGTTTTAGGCCACTCTGTCAGTCTTTTCTAGACCATTCTGTCGTGGACTGTTTTAGGCCACTCTGTCACGGTCTGTTTTAGACCACTCTGTCGAGGCCTGCTTTAGGCCACTCTGTCGTGGTCACTTCTAGACCACTCGGTCACTTGTCTGTTTAGACCACTCTGTCGCTGGTCTGTTTTAGGCCACTCGATCACAGTCTGTTATGAGCCACTCTGTCGCGGTCTGTTTACACTACTCTGTCGCTGGTCTGTTTTACGCCACTCTGTTGCTGGTTTGTTTTAGGCCACTCTGTCGTGATCTGTTTTAGACTACTCTGTCGCTGGTCTGTTTTAAGCCACTCTGTCGCTGGTCTGTTTTAAGCCACTCTGTTTTAGACCAATCTGTTGTGGTGTGTTTTAGACCACTATGTCACGGTTTGTTTTAGACCACTCTGTCACTCGTCTGTTTTAGACAACTCTGTCGCTGGTCTGTTTTAGGCCACTCTGTCATGGCCTGTTTTAGGCCACTCTGTTGCAGACTATGTTAGGTCACTCTGTTGTGGTCTGTTTTAGGCCACTCTGTTGTTGCCTGTTTAGCCCACTCTGTTGCAGCCTGTTTTAGGCAACTCTGTCGCAGCCAGTTTTAGACCACTCTGTCGTGGTCTGTTTTAGACCACTCTGTTGCGGCCTGTTTTATGCCACTCTCTCGTAGTCTGTTTTAGGCCACTCTGTTGTGGTCTGTTCTAGGTCACTCTGTTGTGGTCTGTTTTAGGCCACTCTGTTGCAGCCTGTTTTAGGCGACTCTGTCGCTGGTCTGTTTTAGTCCCTGGTCTGTTTTAGGCCACTCTGTCGTGGTCTGTTTTAGCCAGTCTGTCACCAGTCTGTTTTAGGCCACTCTGTTGCCGTCTGATTTAGGCCACACTGAGGATGTTCACACCAACATCTGGACTAACTATGATTAGGCTAATTATGATTAAGCCAACATTAGCACAAGCCCGCTAACTATGGTTAGTAAGTCACCTGCTAACTAAGGTTAGTAAGTCACGTGGGCACGTGAGTGTAATTAGCCTCGACAGTTTTTATCTGGCAAGAATTTGCGTGAATTTTCTTGATGAATTAGATTTTGAAGAGGGAAATATTTAGTTTGCTTTCTCTGGCAGCTCCTTCAGAGACAGCAAGAAGTTGTCACATGTATAGCTAGCAGGCACATGCGTAGTATACATCTGCATGAGCTTCCGTATACGTCGCCATGTTGTTGCTGTGTTTGTACGTTTAAACATACAACACCACACCAAAAACATCGGCGGCATGCTCTTCTTGTATGCTACTACCTCACATGTCAAAGTCATGTGCAACCACTAACACCACTACTGTGGTTGTAATACTGCTCTCTACGGCATTAGAATGGCATTACACTAACCATGACTAGGACCAGTGTGAACAAGTGGCGTTAGTGCATTAACACCAAACTAATCATGATTAGACCCATTGTGAACACACTCTCTGTCGCAGCCTGCTTTAGGCCACTCTATCGCGGTCTGTTTTAAGCCACTTTGTCTCAGCCTGTTTTAGGCCACTTTGTCTCAGCCTGTTTTAGGCCACCCAGTCGTGAACTGTTTTAGGCCACTCTGTTGAGTTTTAGGCCAATCAGTCGAGATTTTTCCAATACAAAGCAATCAGGGTCTCCCTCCAGTGACGTCATGCCTCACACACCTTCTTTGTCTAGGATCATTCAAAACGTGATTTCTCCTAGCGACTACAGTACTGTTGAACTTCTCGAAGGCAAGCCTACTTTTCAAACGCAACTTGTTTTTGCATGCAAGTTCCCCTTTAAATCTGCATTTACGATGAGCAATAATATACAAGTTTACATCACAGCATAATTTATACATATTGAACTTTGTGCAATAGTAAAGCTGCTTACCTCCCACAGTGACTCTCTTCCATCTTTGCCAATATATTGTTTAAATATCAGTTCAGCTCTTAGAAGATACTGGCCGGTCTTCTTCCTCACCATCTGCCTTTTAGTCTTGTTTGATTCACCTATACCAGACATACGTAACACAAAAGGACAACACTGTCTAGTAATCATGCCTACTTTGTACACCAGTCAGTAGCATTTCTACACCAGTTTTGTACAAATCAAATGCATTCTGGTAGTCGCTCTGTGCTTCACAAGTAATCGCTTGACTAAGAATCTTGCTTGCCTCAAGCACGTAGTCTTGAGACACAACAGAAGTTGGACAAGAAGAGATATTTACAGGCTCTGCAACATAGATAATAAAATAACAGTAAATATATTGCTAATTAAAACTAACATATATATCTGGTGTTATACTAGTCAATCAATTGAATAGCATTGATGGTATACTTAACTATTAATTCAATTGCCAATTTATATTTTGTCTTTCTCAACTAACGTCATTGTTTATTGCAGTTGGTAAGACTTGCTTCTACCTTAATTAAAATGTTTTATTACCTGTTGGTCCTTCTGGCTGCAGATCACTTGACGTTGCTGCCAACTCCCTCATAATTGCTTCGTTCACATCTGACTGGTTGTGTCTAGACAAACTATCTCTTTCTATTTTATCATTGATATCAGCTTTATATGTTTCATGTCCTTCTGTACTTTCTAGCCCATCTGCAAGCTCCTGGTCACACACACTAAGAGCTTGCTTCCACCAATCATCTTCTGCCTCAAATCCAACAATATCGAGATTGGAAGCTAATGTCTTGGAAATACTTAACTCACAAGGCCCATCAGCCTCTGAGTCAGACGTTGCAGTGCTCGTATGACTGACTGGCTCCAAAACTTGCTCAGATGTTAATTGACTGTGTAATGGACTCATGTCTTCAGACAACTGTGGTTCTTCAAACTCGGCCGAAAGAACTTTACGTAGTTCGCCAACATCAATAGTCGATTCAGACTGAGCCTGATTATTACCATCATTTGAACTGAGAGAGCTAACATCAGATGGTTGTTGGTGAAGCCACACACCTCCTGGTGGGCTTGAGAATCCAGACGATGGATCAAGAGAATTCTGTTGAGTTGCCCAACGAACATCACCTAACTCACTTACAGTCAACTTTGGTAAATTGTCTAAGTCAATTGCAGAAATACCACCAGGTTGAATCACCGACTGTCTCTCCTTTCCGTCGGCAGATTCCATGCCAATCATTGCAATATTTTGTTTTTCTTCCATTTCACTATCTCTGTCAGACAAAGGCAGCCGAATATCAACCAGATCATCAACTACCACACCAGCAAACTGTTCTTGACCATCTGGCGACCGTCGATTCACAAATGGAGAATAATCAGAGTCACTGTTGTAAAGGTTGTGCTTGCTTGAGTTGACAGGATCTCCTGTTGCAAGAAAATCTTTTTTACTTTCAACTGGGCTATCAAACACTGATGGCCACGAAGATTGTATATCAGGCAGCTGAGAAGGTTCTCTCTCCATAGCAGCAAGAGCACCCACAGACAGATCAAGCAAATCTTCACAAGGCACAGAGTCTGACCGTGAAAGCCCGTTCTCCTCCCCAGAAGTCCTAGATTGAAGTGAGCCCAGTGATGCGAGTGAAGACTGGCTGCCACTAGCAACTACAGAACCACCCTAATACACACACTATAATTACAAATTACAACAAGAAACATGCAAAATGTTGCCTTACAAATAATTTATTGGTCACTGCAAACACTGATGCATATACATGTATGTCACAACTCAGAGGAGGTAGAAAGCTACTGAGTGTTAAAGGCATGCCCATCAGCAAATTTGGTCTTCCCTAGAGGCTGTTTGCTTTGTTTCTGTGCTGCTGTATGTCTGCATGTACTCTAAATAATGACTGATAAAAGCTGCTTTTGTGAATTTATGTTTACATGTACATGCGAACTTCACATGGTTACGCTGACAGTAGTTTACAATGTCCCGTCTTTCCATGGTTCTAGAATGTTTGTTCTTCATTGTCTGTGTGAGACAAGACAAGTCGTTATAGAACGTTGTGTTGTAAGTTATCCTAAGTTATCCCGCCGTTTTCAGTGAGTAACAGCCACTACTCTGTGCGATGTAGAAAGCTAGCATGCAAATTTGGCTTTTAGCTAGCAAGGCAGTCAAAATGTAACAGTAACTGGAGTCAGACGTCTCCAACTGGTAATAAACCTTACTCTGAGTACACAATACTCTAACCCTATTAGGATTCTGACAGTGACTGATGTTCACACTTCCTACCTGCAAAGCAGTCACCTGGTACAAAATAGGACAACTTTCACATATTCTGCTTGACCCGATATCGAGCGAAATCGTAGGAGTTACGAAATGTGGCAACGCTAATCCATCAAGTAGGCATGGTCGAACAAATCCGTCGAATGCCACCTCTACCTCCCCACTTCGGCTGATTTGCGCCAGGCAAACACGCGTAAGCTTTGCTTTCACCACGAGAAAGCAAGAAAGTTTATAATAAAAAGAGTCACAAACACTATGTATCCAGATGTTGCACTCACAGCGGCTCAAGGCAAACTGAAGTAGGCACGTGGTTGAAATATGGGGCTTAGAAGGTGCTTATTGGCTGAATAGTAAGACTGCCCAGGTAGCACTGCGCTAGCTTTCTATCTCCTCTGGTCACAACTACAGTACAAGTAACTATAATATAGTAACTTGATCTAAACCACAACAATAGAACAAACTTTCTATCCAGCAGCTCTCAGATTAGGAAGAAACACGTAAAACAATGTGACATTACAGAGTGTCGACAGTTTCAAAAAACAATTGCTTTTAATAAGCATCTGCCTGAAAAACTGTTTGGCTGTCAATAAAATGTTCATATGATGTCACCTACAACTTTTCAATTGTAGAGTGTAAAGTTACCACACCCAATCCACATACAGACAATGCTCATTACAAAGGACTTTGCTGCTAACTTTACATACCTTTTGATTAATTAACTAAACTACTATTGTTCGTAAACACTTCTGCTCAAGCAACTGCTCCTGATTTCAATCAAAAACTGACAAGATGCTACTATACCCTAGCACATAGCAATGTTTTGACTTGCAGCTTTATAACGACAAGCTGTAACTTTGACAGAGTCGATATTATGAACTATTCAGTGTCTGTCAAATGTCTTCTTGAAGTCAACAGCTACTCTACTGTGGTTCAGAGTGCTATATAGTAGATTATGTACAGTAGACAGCAGTAGCAAAAAGAAACAAGAGATGTGCACATATGAATCGATTTTAATAAATACGTATTTTCCGGCATAGCCACACCAAAACAACATACACTGATTGATTACCCTAAACTCTTGTTAGATCAGTTCAGTACAAACTACAAATGAACAGATTAAAAGTACCATACCTTAAAGAACTTGGTAAATGGTTTGCTTGTGTATAAGACTGGCTGGCTCCCAACAAACTGTAGCAGCTGTAGGCAAGCAACACGACGTTCTTCAATTACTTGTTCTTTAAATCGATCTACATAGATGACAAAACTGCATCAGAAAACAGGAGATACATTTAAACAGCTGACAAACCAAAGTAATTGGTTTTCACAAATAGTGGAAAGTCCAGCACATCACCCTTGGTCTTGTGGTAGATTTGAACCAGTTCTTTTCGTAACTTTAGAAACTGACTAAATCGACGCCACACAACCGCCTTAATTAAAGAAAAACATAACAACATAAGATGACTCCAATAACATACTACCACCTTCAAATGTCAGTCCTCACACCATACACACACACACACACACACACACACACACACACACACACACACACACACACACACACACACACACACACACTTAGCCGAGCTTCTAAGCACTGAGACTATACCTTAGTATTTACTGTTTTTGTAAAACACACAAAACAAGATCATAGTCTGTTAGGAAAATAACCACATGTGGAATTACGAACATAAAGTTGACTTTTGTTAGCCTGGACGCTCTGGCTCTCTCACAAATCAACACAGCAAGAGAGTCAAGCAACTCTCAGTTATCTAGCCAATCATTTTCAAGAATATTGCATTTGACACTAACTGCTTCATTATCAAGCAGACAAAAGATGAAGAGCCTGCCCAAACAAGCCAGACAATATCAACTAAACCCGTCCATCATGACTGACAGACTGACTACCCATTCAACTACTCAGCAAATCCTTACAAGTGTCCCGTATACATGCCTGACTGTCGTAGAAGAGCTACTAGCACAATATGACAGACGACAGACGCAAACCATATGCCACTGTTTAGCTTACTTCTGTGCCCTCTGTCGACACACCCGACGACTTTGTAAACACCTACGGTGAGACCATGCGCAGTTTCGAGACACAAACTCGAAAACGGTTCACGTGTCGACTTACTCTCAATGTCACTTTGTATATGGTATAACCATCTGGTGCCTGGGGCTCCGATACGTCAAATAACCGAATTTGCCCGTCCCCTTCCACATTCATTCTACCATTCACGTGATCCACGACTGCACGTGACATCAAAGTAACGCGCGTTAGACTCGCAAAATTTGAGGCGATTGGTGCAGTCGCGGAAATGGGGTTATTGACGATATTGAAGAAAATGAAGCAGAAGGAGAAAGAAATTCGTCTGTTGATGCTGTAATCAATGTAAGATACGGAACGTCTCCATTTATGAATCTGTTCGTTTTTACTAGAGGATTGGACAATGCAGGGAAAACAACGATTTTGAAGAGATTCATCGGAGAAGATATTAACAAGATTGAGCCCACCTTGGGTTTTAATATACAAACGTTGGAACACAGAGGGTAAATGTTTGTCGAACAGGAAAAATCTCAAAATCCGATGAGGCGAATTTCTTGGATTTATTTGTGAATGACGATGTAACCTAGCCTCAAAAGCATATTTCATGATTGGGATTTTGGTTGCAAATGGTTAGAGATTGTGGTTGGATTTCACTCAATCTCATGCAACAGAATTCCAAGTGTGTATGCTGTAGCACTCAAATTCCCGGAAAACTAGACATCCACGTTTGTCCATATCCACGCTTTGCACATGACATGTATACAAACTACGAATTTTGAGATTTAGCCAGTTTGTCACTTGTGTTTTGTATGCATTTTAAGTGAAGAAATCTAGTAATTAAGTATTGAAGGCTTTGGAGGTTAGATACTCTTTACATGCACCTTAATTAAATTCACTTAGGCCACTCCAATATGATTCCATGTTTTCGTTTTCTGTCTATAATATATCTTCTTTTTGACTTTGATTGCTTTAGTTCACTAGTTGATTATGTGTCCATTTTAAAACATATGTGTCAAAATCGTGTCATTTAAAATGGCATCAGTCTTGGAGTGGAATTAAAGTGTTGATTAGAGACTATGCTTGGGGAGATCACGCTTGTAGAGACATATGGTTGAGAAACTGTATTGGTCTGCCAGTTTTGACGGTATATGTGGGTATTATGGTGTTGAGCAGTTATTTATTTTATCTGTGCAAATAGCCTCGGTGTGAAACATGCTTTCACCTATCAAGAAGTAAAGAACTATTAATTTTTACGAATAGCTTTATTATTGCTGTTTTTGGCATTTTGTGACGAAATCACTTCTATCGTGGCACAGTATCTCCATGTCTACAACTCTTATAAATGTGTGTATTGTACATACAGTTGTGCATTCCTTGTGTTACATTGTAACTTTTGGAAAAGATGTTGTCACAGATATCAAATTAACTTACAGTGTGTGCAGAACTTAATTGTGCACGGGGTCTTCTTCAACTGCATATGAGGTTACTTTCTGTATGATTCCTGTATGCTCAGATCAACGGCATGTACCTAATTCAGTTAAGTGTTTCCGGTAATGAATAATAAGTAATAAGTAATGAAGCACCTGCTTGCATCCTCAATGGTATCGAAAACAAGGAATTGTGTTGGAGTATAACTTAATTAACAATAGGACAAGCAGCATGAACGTTGCTGTAGTAACTGAGAAGTCTTCAGTATTACTTCAGTTTGTATAACGTCTTGATTTACTATTGCTGTTCATGTCAGGTTTAAACTGAATGTGTGGGATATTGGTGGTCAGAAGTCTTTGCGATCATATTGGAGAAATTACTTTGAATCGACTGATGGCCTTATTTGGGTTGTAGACAGTGCTGACAAGTGGCGATTAGATGACTGCAAAACAGAGCTTCACCAACTACTTCAAGAAGAGGTAATGCACATAGCGGTAAATTTACGTTATCATCAATTTCCCTTGTGAAAGTGATGGATGTTACCACAAATTTTGAGAATAGGAAGAAATGAGTCTGCAGTCAAAATTTAAATTTTGAAATTTGAATGTGTGAATCTTTTCCACCATACACACATACGCTGAAATCCAAGAAATACTACAGACTACAATGACATACATTCTTCCTAAAATCAATGACATCATTTCTTTAAAACAATGTTCACATAACTGTCAGCTCATTTTCTTAAATATGATATATCTGTTCATAATCACTTGTCTCAGAAATGTTGCGACGGTTACCTAACATATGAAGTCATTAATTGTAATAGAAGCACTCATTCGATGTGTTTGGTAACAAGTCAGGTCTAATGTACTATACTTTGTAGCATAATCTGAGTATACTCCCAGTGAATACATTGCAACAGGTTCACTAATCGAAAATGTTTTGTACGACGACTCATTAGACAACTAAATTTTTAAAAATATGTAAACACCACCCACTTATATGAGGTACCACTCTAATTATGAGCATTAAAAGCAATGCATTCACATTCAAATGGAGCCCATTACACAAGACACACCATCAATCAGATAATTCATAACAGTAATCATATCATATATTTTTTGCTTGTCAGCGTCTAGCTGGAGCGACGTTACTTGTCTTTGCAAACAAGCAGGATCTCCCGGGGGCGCTGAGTGGTGGAGAGCTGCGGCAGGAACTCGATCTGGACAGCATTAGGTCTCATCACTGGCATATTCAATGGTGTAGCGCTGTTAGTGGTGAAAAGTTGTTAGATGGTATCGACTGGATAATAGCAGACATAGCGTCGCGGATATTTACACTGGAGTGAGACAAAGTTACAATTTGTAATTGTACTAATACATGATCTATAGTCGTAGAAGTATAGCAAAATATTCTGTGTTATTTCATGTTGCACAGCCATACTGCTGATTCCAGACTTCATATGCTTTTAAGCTATGTGGATTGACGCTGGGTCGGATTCTCTTCAGAGAATTCTTGAAATCTTGAAGGTTCAACTTTCTTACCTATTGCAACCCATAGACATACATTAGATCTGCCTTGCACAGAGGTGTAATGAATCCTACCTGATCAGCTGGCATGTCTCTGACCTCTGCTGGTGAGAGATCTACAAAGAAAAATTAATAAATGGCCAGCCAAGAACGTAGTAGGCTAGTACACAACTGTTGACATTTATAGTGCGTAACAGCACCTGCAGTACGTATGGATCGACGGGTTGGGCTAATGTAAGACATTGAACAGGTAAATTACAGTACATATCTACTGTATGGTGGGAGATTAGTGTCGAAATTACATAGTGGTATACACTTTTACATTAGGGTATACACTTCATTACATTAGGATATACTTTTAATATTATACCCTAATGTAAAAGTGTAGATACGCTAATGTAAAAAGTGTACACCCTAATGTAAAAGTACATACCCTAATGTAAAAGTGTATACCACTATGTAATTTGACACTATTCTCCCGCCATACTATTGGTCAATACTTCCAAGTGCATCTGCCGGCCTAACAGTCTGTGAGGTACCAGACATTCCACTGAAAGAAGCAACTGCAGTTCTTCGGCTGCTACTACTACAGTATTCTAAGTACCATCAGTCACATCCAGATCTCTAGCATATTAGACATGCATCACCTGAGCAGGAACCAGGTGGCAACTAGAGAACAGGATGGTCCTAATCATAGGTGACTACCTACAGGAGCAATTTCACTCAAGACTGACAAGAATTGATCTGTCAAGCATGTCCCTATCATCTGAGGTGTTAATACTTACAAATGAAACCCGATCACACGAAGAACAATTACCAATCACAGTTCAAAAGGGACACCCCAATAACCATAATTTACGATCATGACCAACATGGAAGGTGCAACGAACATTCTAGTGGGCTCGCAGTGATAAACAGCCATCTATAAATACAACTAGACAGACGGACAATAATTGGAGACAAGAAGGTAGAAAAGGTCTGGTCATGAATTTTGATACCTACAGTTGAATCTCAACTCATTACACCAATTGTGAATACCTCTTAATTAATTAATAGCTAGTTTCCACGAAGCCACGCCAATTAAATTTCTTGATGCTCAGATTTGCCGGTCTAGTTTTGAGCTTTACCAAAGTAGAAATAGAATTCAATGTGTGTACATGCAATGATATAATACCTGCTGTACAATGACTAACTAGCATATACATCCTACTACTACTACTACTGCATATCAATGACTCCACAAGTGTTCATAGTGCATGTGGTCCAGCGACTGTTACTGCATTCCGCTCGGTATCAGCATCTTGTTTTAGTGTCCATTTGTTATCTCACATTGATTTTGTATGCAGTGCAATAAAAACTGCACATGCTCAAAACGTCACATGATCATCAATTTTTTATCTTATTTCGATCGGTCGGTCCAGTGTCCATGTCATTGTCCAAATATCCAAGCATAAAAAAGTTAGTTGGTCTGGCCTCAGCGAAAGCACAGGCAAGTAAGTGGCCAGCAGGTAGCCGCTAAACACAGGGTTGGCAACTCTAGCAGGTAATGGATCCAAATGACCAAGCGAGCAACATTCACACTGTACAAACACTCTAGACTATTACACCAACTGACCTCTAAGTGGACCCATGGCTGCATCTCTCGCTAAAGCTGCTATGTCGCTACATGAGTAACCGTCAACTATGCTACACAAAATATAATCAAACAGTAATCAAGCATGATGAAATAAATCTATTTACCGTGCAAGAGTAGAAATCTCTCTGGCAGTCATACTAGAACTCTGGCCTTTTAGCAGTTTTGACAACATCAATTCTCGAGTCTATGAACAACAAATGTTTGCTTTGCTGTAGACAACAATTGCAATCTTATGACTTGTAATTTGTAGCACCTCGTGTCCTGGTAATGACACATAAACTCTCTTCACAAAACGCCTATAGAGCAAATGATGAAATGACGGGAAGTCAGTCCATACCACATGCTAGACCTTAGTGCAGCATCGTCTAGATCTTGTGGCCGATTGGTGGCAGCCATTACAACAATGCGATCCTCGGCACTTGAATGTATCTACAACAGCAAGGAGAATTTCAAGATGGACAATGATGTGTACAAATGGACCGGTGGACAAACAGACAGACATCAGACAGACAAATCATGATCATGATGATGATGGTGATGGTGATGATGATGTGTGTGTGCACGTGTGTGTTTGCATAAGTGCGTGCGTGCATGTGTGTGTGTGTGTGTGTGTGTGTGTGTGTGTGTGTGTGTGTGTGTGTGTGTGTGTGTGTCTGTGTGTGTGTCATTACACCTATGTATGCCCTCTTTATTTATCTGTGTGGCTTTCAGTCTGTCTTCCCATATTTAGACTTTAGTTATGATTTATCAGTGCAAATGATGCTGCCATACTCCGTCAAATGAAAGCAAAAATTCAGTCTTCATCCTTCTCAATGCATCATGTTCGTTCTCCTTTCTCTCAGAAAGCAACGAGTCCACCTCATCTACATGCACAGAATGAAATAGGATACCATTGAAGACAACAACTCTTGACATACTAGAACTGACCCATAAATATTATGGCAGGCTGCATTGCTCGTGCAACACCAAACAAAGTCTTGACCATCTTTTCACCTTCTCCAACCTAAACAGATGTTGCTGATACAGTAAGGCATACAATGAAATGACATTCAGAGCTGCTAACAAATTTGGACATTAATGATGAAGCACTGATGTTAAAAAACGTTGCATTTGATTCTGCACAAACAGCTCTAGCCTGAGACAAACAGAAAACAATCGTAACCATCATAGCAAGAATAAACTTGCAGGCAGGAGGACAGATAAACAGACAGGCAGACAAACAAACAGAGAGACAGATAGACAGACAGACAAGACAGACAGACAGAAGTGTAATACTGGTGGATTCCAGAAGAAATGCACAAGCCTCTCTAGAACTCAAACTGACACAAGTTGTTCTTTAATCATTTAGATAGAACATCTGTGTCCCTTTATGTAGCATGTAGTTGCTGTAGGAACACTTCATAGACACAAGTAATTAGCAGTTATTGCTATTGTATCCTAGTTCATGTTTGAAAATATATGTGAAGACAGAAAGAAAGACAGACAGACAGACAGACACACGAACAGACAAATAAACAGACAACTGAACACACAAAAAGGACAGACAGATGGGCAATTGGACAAAAAGAGAGGCAAAACCAGAACGATCCAAATGACATGGACACAAAAACTGATAGTCTTCGTCTCACTCAACAAAGTTAACTTACTAGCATTGTTTTCCCATTTCCTGGTGGGCCAAATAAGAGAAGACCTTTAGCTGGAGAGCGAAGCCCGGTAAATAGCTATAAACGAAAGATGACTCCAACAAAACGTTTTGACCAGTAGGGTGACACATACCTCCGGTCTCTGAGCGGGCAGAATGACCATTTCTTGTAATGATTGCTTTGCCAATTCAAGACCAGCTGGAAACATACAGTATATTAAACAAGCAACATACAATGTCCTTCACAACTGCTATCTTTCTACTGAAATGTCTAGTTAGTTCATTGATGTCTAAAGTAACAGCTACAAGTAGAATTGCAAAAGCAGGTGTAGCTACACCAGCATGACAGTCATTGGTTAAAGCAAGCAAGACTGACTTCATTTACAGAGGCAATTAGTGCAACTGACTGACTGATTGACATCATTTATTACACACAAACCTCTACATACAGAACACTAAAAAGTAAAAAATATTATCCATGACAGTTCAGGTCAGCTGAATCACAGTTACAGCAAACTACAAGTTAAACTATACTGACTGACTGACTGACTGACGGTAAGACAGAGACAGACAAACAGACAAATAGACAGACAGATAGAAGTCAATTGTACACAGATAAGTTAGCATCGTAGAGAAGCCGTGGTGGTTGTAGATAATTTCAAACTGAAGAGACAGTAGTTTAGATTGTAATAGCATTGATATTTCAAATCTATTTCTTGACACACAATGAGACAGACAGACAAACTGTAGAGTACTTGAACACGCTGGCAAAGAGTGCAAAGGATGATGAAGGAAAACGAAATGAGATCGAGTTCACGACCAAGTGGTGATCAATCATTTCAGTGACACTCCAACGATGCAATGTGAAAGTCCTCTTGGACAAACTCATTAGCATAGCCAGATTAGATTGTCAGACCTAGTGTACTACGTGTAATTTTGAAAGCTTTAGAGGACTGTAATGATCCTGTTGTATTAGTGTTGCTGTGGACTTCTCTTGGTAGTCTCTTTTAGTTGCTCATGGTGTAAATGCTTGATTTAAATGGAAAATATATGTATTGACAGACAGACAAACAGACAGCCAATAGACTCTCCAGTCGTGGATATATAGAGTTTGACTCGAATTCTGAGCAGTTGTTAGCTAGATAGTTCAGTGTTGTTTGCGGCCTTCGTGGTCGCTCGACATTCTTTTAGTTTATGATATGTGGATGTTTAGTGTCGATTTATAAAAATATACTACCGTTGACAGACGGACAGACAGACAGATAGACAGACGGACAGACAGACAGATAGACAGACGGACGGACAGACAGAGCAAAAGGTTTCAATATCTGCAACATCTATCATGTAGTTCCATCAATGAAGAGGGCAAACCAAATGCCCCAGAATTCCTGAATTATTGCAGGAAGAGATTTGCATTGCAGTTTTAGAGATGTAAAACAGCAAGACCCTTGCGAAGAAGTTGTCATCTCTCCTCCCTGAATACAACTGCAAGAAGACTTCAGCTCTCAGTAGACAGTCATAAACATTTGGAGACTGGGACCACGGGTCGCTTCTGTCTAGTCATAATGTGTATGTGTATTTGGTACGTATCTAGTGTGCATTGCAGTTTTTGCCAGTATTCATGCATGTACTAGATGTAATGGACACGTAGATTAGCTATTGCTTTAATGCTGTAGTTGATTTATGACAAGCATATGTATTTACAGACAGACAGACAATGAGACAGACAAAGAGACAGACAGATACACAGACAGGCAGACAGTAGCTTCTCAGTTAGTTGTTCATAGTGTAAATGCTTGATTTAAACAGAAAACATGTATTGACAGAGACAGACAGGCAGGCAGACAGACAGACAGACAGACAGACAGACAGGCAGGCAGGCAGACAGACAGGCAGGCAGGCAGACAGGCAGACAGACAGACAAACAGACAGACATCCCGCTGACTGGAACATACAAGGAAAGTCAAGAGAATGAACAACATACACAATTATTAATGTGCTTTACTGTACAGCCCTATATGGGGTTGGTTTCTGTAGAGTTTTAGTTTGGTAGAGATTATGTTCGATTGGGACAGTAGAGTTGCTTAGTTGTGTTGAATGTAGATTTCAAAGTTGAAAATATATGTATAGGACAGACAGACAGACAGACAAACAAACTGACAAACAGACAGACAGACAGACCAACAGTTTCTATTTATCCTTCCTTCAAGAATAAAAAACTTCTGTAGCTCTGCCTATACATTACAGAATGACTGCAGTACAGCTAATACAAAGAGCCACTAAACATTACACAGCTAATTAAATAATTAAACAATAAACAAGCATCCTGGCCCTCGATGTTTCTCAAATTTCAGACAACATGTAGTGGACTAACTGACAATACATAAATTTACAACAAATGCATTGTTTTTCAATAGTAAAATACCACTGACAGACAAATAGACATATAATGATTCACACATATAATAAACTACAAACACAGCAAGCAGAGCAAGACACAGTCACTAATCAACACATACCAATGTCATCCCATCGTACTGCCGATGATCTGCAGGAAGTTCAAAGTCAACACAAAATAATAAACGTGTGCACATATGTATGCGTACCTGTCTACTATCTCACTCTTAATCATGTCAATCATCTGATGTGATACACCAGGTATATCTATCGCCCCCTCAGACAAACCCCTTCTCTGAGACGGATTACAAGTAACTTGCTGTATAGGCACCAGTTGTTTCTGCAAAACGATAACCATGTCATGCCTTAAAGCATGCAAAACAAATGCATCAAGAACAAGAATTGTTGTGAATTGTTATGATAAATACAAATTATTAATATTTGTGTTGTAATTGCCTTCGGAGGTGGCTTTCTCTGAGATGGAGGGAGCCGTCGATCAACGCGTTTAGCTGGTTGTACGTACTGCACAGGTTTGCGATGTGCATCCAATGTTTCTTCGCTTCTTGCTTTCTCAAGGTGTTTGGCTACAGAGTCCACCGTTACACACGGTTACAACTGGCATGGTCAATATCGCCTACACAGCTCAACAACTCGTTGCCTCGCAGATTCCACGGTCTTCAACATCTTCGCACATAACTGTTCTGCCTTTACAAGTTCCTCTCCCTCTACTACATTCACACAAAAGAAATAAATAGACAGCAAGCAAATGACTATGCTGACATCAAAACCGGTTTTAATATTTGAGCATATCTATTACAGTTTATAATTTTTAAGTGTTTTTGACAGTATATTTCTGATATGCAATCGCAGAAACTCTAAAAAAACTCAGAAACTTGCTACTCTACAATAAATCAGTTTGCTCAGTGAGGCGAACCTCACTGCTTATGATGTCAATTTCTTCTGCACGGAAGGGCCTGTGCTTTGCCGACCTGCTACCTCGGATGCATAAAATTTGCTGAACAGATCAGACTAAACGATAGACGGCACCCAATGATTCTTATGGTCTCAGTGCAGGTCTTCTTTGTTTTGATTGATAGTAATTCAGCTATTCTCTTGTAAAAAAATTGACGCTTCTTCCCCCATTCCACCAGTTGCTGCAAAAACTAGGGGTGTGAAAGTTGCATTCTCTATCTCCCTCACACATTCACCACATTCCTGTTTTTCTCATTTTCATGGGTTTTGTAGGCTGATGCCAGAAGTAGATTGCATGTTTGAATGCGCGTTCGGGTAGACAACCCTTACATCAAGAAATGCAAGGTGGGAATGCTGCCATACTGCTCTAGCTGAAATGTCTAGACGTGCATGGTCATCAATAATGGCTGTTTTATGCTGGAAAGTTTCTCCGTGCAAGGGCTGCAAGTGAGGTTCAGTAGCAACATTGTTGCATGTTTCAGTGAGGAGGTTTGCCGTGATATCTCTTACTTCGTTGTGGCGATAAGTCGGGAAACCTCCTTTAGGGCAAATCATTGAATGGTCCACGTCAAACTTTTCCCGCAGGAGCATATAGTTTTTAATTATGAATTAAACTGAATTTTTAATTCATTTTTAAATTTAATTATGAATTAAAAATCCAGA